>NC_090779.1:2827500-2835000 GCF_040054535.1 Antennarius striatus | reverse complement strand
CTGATCATGTCAGGCCAAGTTTTATGAATATGACTTTTTAATAGAGCAGCTGGGGTGAGAAACTATAACACACTACCATTATTTTTGGCCGCGAAACAAAAGAAAAACCCATGTGAGTTTTCGTTTGGCAGCCTTGACCAATCCAGAATAATAAATCCTAATTTATCATCGTGTGTAATATTAAGCTCCCACAAAACACAATTTATTTAGCAGTGGTGTTTTATTCTACGGTCTAACTCAAACAGTCATGTTTCAGTCACACCGTGTAATGAATGTCCCATCTAGAAAGGATAAATGGTTTGGAAACGACCAGTAGCACAACATGAGGCCAACTCACAACATGAGAACTGGGAGAAGTTGGAGGCTTTTCCTGACTCTTAATTACACAGTGGAAGACGGGATAAAACACGAGGACGAGCGAGGAAGAGAGGAAGGCTGAAACAACGTTATACACCACTGCTCTTATCTTCCGTCTCTAAACAGATGTCGACCAGGCTGTTCTCTTTATTGCGGTACAAAGGCCCTCCTGCAAAAACACACACAAGCATGCACACACTTCATTCTGGACAAATCAATGCATTCAGGTTTCAGTAATTTCCCAAGGTGCTTTGCTGTGCTTCCCTTGGGCGAGCAAGGTGACAAAGCCAGACACAGAAGAGAGAATCTCTTATTTCTGCCCTCTCTTTCTGGTCCTTGTTTGTTCTTTCTTTCTTTTCTTGCTTTCTTTTATAATCCCACATCTTATTTGTTTTGTTTGTGCTGAACACACACTTATATGTTCTGTCATGTTTGATATTTACTGTATGGAAAATATATTTTTTAGAAAAATCTGAACATTAACTTAACCAATTGCATAAGTAAAATGTATTAACTGCACATGAATGAGGAGTCAGGGGGCTGTATCAGTTATTCTTTTTCACGTGATTTGCTGTTGGGGTGGAATTCTGTGTTTTCTGGTTGGTGTGATCACACCGATGGCTTGTAGCATTCAGAATATGAAGTTCCAGCCTCGGAACCCATCTGGCTCCTCAAGGATGGTTGATTACACCCCCATCAACCATCATTGAGGAGCTGGGACAACACCAGACAAGACAAGACCAGCCACCTTCAGAACTGAAAGAAGCCTCTTGGATGAGGGGTGAAATGTCTTCAAGAAACTTTCTTAAAGTCCAGGAGATGGATTTAATCAGCTTTGGATAACAATGACCTGGATAACTGAGAACCTACACAGACATCTTGTGGATGAGTAACAATCTTGATTTGCAAAGAACTGTTGAGTACAGATTTAAAATAGTTTAGATAGGTTACACAGTGAAAAGGCCAATTAGAGACTAAAAGAAAAAAATCAGATAACGCAAAACTGTTACAAAACATTACATTGGAAGAGGGAAAAAAAGACTTTTAGAGCAGTTCCTCTGCTGCTATTGACCCTATATGAAATACGTGGTGTGTATCTGTGTAGTCGGACTGGCCACTTGATACACTTCTGGCATCTGGCAGAGGCAGCAGTGCAAGAAGCGTTGATACAGTCACAGTTCAGTAAATCTGAGTCTTGGTCAAGTTTTTGGGGGCCTAGGATCAACACTGATAAGAAGATGACTGCTGTAGCTCTTCATCCACCCCATCCCCTCATTTATACGCTACTGAATATCTCAGAAGTAGTCATCTGGAAGCCAGTCATCCAAAATATTTCTTGAATTGTCTCAACATGAGCATATTCTGACCCTTTGGTTCTTGCTGTGATTTTGCCCTGACTTGTGATGACTGATTTTCAGGCATCTTAGACCGCAGCCAGATCAACCAGGACACGTTTGGAAACTTCCGTCAAGCCACTTTTGAAAACTTCTGTTGTGGTTTTGTCAGTTCTACAGTCTATTTTCTTGTAGATGACATATTTCAATTGGCTCGTCTGTATCCCAACACAGTCACCTCATCTCATGGGTTCATACTGGTTTACTGGTTGTGTTGTATTCCAGTACCAGACAGCATGCTATGTTAAACTACTAAATGGCAAAAAAATGTTCACAAAGTACTGGTTAGTTTTGTTGGCCAGTCCCTCCCTCAGACCCTGACGTAAGCTGTTCCTGGTTCTAGACCAGTAAAGAGTTAGTGCCTCTCTGGAACCACTTTCCTTGCCAGGAGCCATTCTCTTCCTGTCTAATCTCCAAGAACCGTTTTGAGACTACGCGCCGACTACAAAACGGCCCTGGAACTGCCTTGGAGGAAGAAGGACATCAGCGAGGCTTCTGCTCCACACCCAGTGTTGAATCCACCCTAGTCTAATCATCTCTTCCCTTTTTCAAGGTCAACTTCTTTACAAAATGCAATTAAAATCCACTAATAAATCTAATATGTTGTGTAAAAAAACTACCACAGTTGCCAGCACACAACATGTGAATCATTGCGTCTAAAAAGTTAATGAAATGGAATATTTTTTATTTGAATCACCAAAATTGACTAGGCAGCATCACAGGTAGTGTGAACAACACAGTGATTAAATCACAGATTTACTAGTAGTCATTACGATAAGACTAGCAATAAGGGACTGCGTTCACTTCCTGTCTGCCTGCACAATGTTCTACGCAGCATAAAACAAGTCGCCTGCAGCGCTCCTCCCTCATGTGTGGATATCGTCTTTTTAAAGGCTTTGTAATCTGGCGGTATACTGCAGGGCTGTCGATTGGACACAGAGTGGGGCCAGAAACACCCCGCTAGTCACCCCTCCCACCACCCCCACACTCACCTACAGCATTGAGATAATTGCAATCATTATGCTATTATTAAATTGCCGTATAATGTGTTTAGTTTTAGTTTAGTTTACGTAGAACAAATACTCATCTCACAAACTTTGTCCACATTTTCCTTTTCTTGATTTTTCTACCTTCCGTTCTCTCCTCTTTGACCTGCTCTCTCTTCCCCTACCTGCCCACCGACCTCACGTCCCTTCCCATGTTCTCTGTCCCTCTTCATGTATCTTCTCCTGGATGTGAGACACTCATTTGTGACACTGCCAACCTGCTAATGGTAGATGGCAAGAAACAAAGTTGGCCATGCCAAACAAACACACACACGCACACGCAGAATCATCCAGCTCAGGTACTGGCACACACACCAGTGCATGGACACACAACACATTCACACTAATGAATTCACATAACGCTCTGGATGCTCTCTGCTGCATTGCTTCTGGTACCGGGCTCCCCCTGTGCTCTGCACTGTGCCTCCTCCTCCTCCTCTTCATCGTCCACCCCCACCGCCTCCTTTTGCTTCTCCCAGTACATCTGGCACGCTCAGCTGCCGAGGAGCACCATAATTATCCCGCCGGAGACGCACACACTTGCATACGCATACACACACAGACATACCGTGCTGCAAAAGCTCACACACACTTGTCTTCGGCGATCCGCGCCGCTCCCTGCTGCTCTTCGTCACTACCGGGGCTTCATTAGAGTGTGTAGAGAGTGTGAGCATGTGTGAATATGCGTGTGTGTGGATGTATGTTGCTTTTGGATGCCGTCCAGATGTTTTTTCTTTATAGTTGAGGAGTCGGGCGTGTCCTAGATGCAACTGCCCTTCTCCTGTATGTGTGATGTTTGAAGCTCCAGTCCTGCTAGTCTGCCCTTCTGTAACCGTTCACCTCAGTGTCCAATTCAGCCATCAGGTAGTGATTCCGTGGTAGCGGTATCCATATCAAGTTTTTATGTCTAGCATAGGGGTATATTGAGTTATTCTTGACTGTCCATATGTTAGGGGAATAGTCTATTCATATCTCCTAAATTATCACTCTATGGAATTTAAAGACATTTTCCAAATGCTTTTTATGGGCACTCAAAGTGTTCATCTCCGAATTGGTTTCTTGAATTGTATTAGCTTAAAATTTTTAGGTATGATTTAATAGGGTCGCAGCGGGTAGCGTTTTTACCTCACAGCAAGAAAGTTCTGGGTTCCATTCCTTTCTGGGTGGAGTTTGTGTGTTCTCTCTGCGTCTGTCTGGGTTCTCTCCAGGCTGTCCAGCTTCATCACTACAAAACCAGGAAATTTTGGTGTACTGGTCATTTCACATTGTTTACAGGTATGAATGTGCAATCATTTTTCATGTGGCCGTGAGATGTGCGGATGATGCATCTGGGGTTTACCCCAGCTGAGATAGACTCCTGCCTCACATCTGCCCCACAAGGCAAAATAGAAGCTGTAGGCCAGAGGATTATGGTCGTCTACAAGAAAATGGATGGATTTGAATTGCACTCAGCACAAATTTAGTTTTTGTGTGGGGGTATCTGTATCCCGGGACACAAATTTTCTAGTTTGATGCAATAGATTCATGCCATTTGTAGAGTTAATCGTTGATTCAATAGTGTCTCAGCAGTCACTGTTGCAAATGATTACGGGAGATCATTATTGTTTCTGTCCAATGCAGGCAGCAGAGGTGGTCCCATGTATAAAGAATGAGACGGGGGAGGGGCATTTTGATGCGTTATATGTGTTACACGCAACCGGCCGCACAGAAGCTCGTCTCTACAGGTGCAGGCGCCTCAAAGACGCTTTTGCATAGCAGATCAGGCGAAACAGTGTGGTGCCTTATGGAGCAACGCTGCAAGTACAAACAAGCGATCAAATGTAACGAACTGAAAAAAGAGGTGCTGGTGCTGAGAAGGACATATTTAAACCTCCGCTCACATCGTAAAACAGACAACATTGCACAAAGGAGGAATGCAGCTAACTCAAAGCAAATAACAGTACAAAGCAAAATCGGGGGAGAGTTGGGTCTTGATTCTAATGGTATTGTTTAAATGAAAAGGACAAGAAGACTATTGTTGTCTTAATCTATATGTACACATTATAACAGAAATGAATATGTCCCTTGCATGAATTTCAAGGGTGATATTTGTGAGGTGTAACACTGTAATTATTTACCTTTACAGGGGAAGGAAAGGCTGACTTTGGACCTCTGCTGTCTGGTGTGTGTGTTAAATGTGGCTGGGATAGTGTGTGGGTGTTTGAGTATAGTCTCATGGTGCCTGCTGTGGGTATACTGTACATTTGATTCATGGCGTCATTCTGTCAGACTTACCACTGAGCCAAAAGAAATAATATGAAAGGAGCTGGAAAAAAACCTTGACACGTTTCTGTTTTCAATGTGTGATTTTAGTGCCGCAGGAAGCGTGGAATAAATCACCAGACCCAAGCACGTATTTGAGTGCCAATCAGGTAACAATCTTTGACTCATACTGCAGGTCCCCAAGGAATAAAGGTTCCTGCCTGTTGATCTCAGTCTTAGTAGATTCTCCATTTTCACCAAATCCTTTGTTGCTCCCTTAGAAATTAATGTAATATATACTTTCTTATGTTAGTATAGTCACAACATTTTGGTTTCCCCCCAAAAATAGTTGCTGAGACTTCCTTTTGAAATGAAAACACAGTTTTTTTTGCTGGAACATTATCAAAGATGGTCAGAGCACCCCAAACATTGGTTTTATTCTAACAATAGTCCTTTATTTATCCTGGGGAGGAGAAGAATTACATGAAAGATGTTGAGTCTGCACACTGTCAGGTTTGCACATTGTTTCTTCTTCTTCTTCTGCACTGCTGAGGTGGAAGTAGACATTCACATGTCAGAGTTTACCAAAGATAAACTTGAATATAGCTTTGATATTAAACTTCCAGGGGTGAATATGACATTTATGTTCAGTTCTCAAAGGAGCTGCTGAAGGCCTCGCTTGATGAAGTCTTACTTAAAATATCACCATTCATATTGTCTGTGCCAAGGCGTGCAGTAATGTGTCTCACTGGGTGTCTCCTTGAAATTTTTTTTTTCTCTCACCCACTCCTTGGTAGGACAGATTTAGGTCAGTACTTTTAAACTGTCTAGTTATTTACCAAACTAACAAGCAGACAAAAAAAGAAAGATTGATTTTGTCCCTGTTGATGAGTCCAATGATTTGAAACTTTTCCATGAGGAAGTTAGAAAGAATGGACGGAAAGCACCATGTAGATCCTACGTATGGGGCACATTTGTGCATGTTTTTGGAGAGATCATGGAAGCAGTTGAGACCAATCAATAACATTGATGATGGTTTTGGGTAGTATAGCTACAATTTAGTAGGACATTTGTGTAGTGAAACAAACAAAGAAATGAAGTCAAACTCTTTGTCGTCAAACTCACCCCTGAGAACACCGTTCTGTCTGCTTCAGTGTCTATGAATGTCCCACACAAGGAGCTACGTAGTTTTCCAATAGCATCACGCCAGCAAAAGAAGAGGGCGGTATAGGGGCTGTGTTTTCTGCATTGGATAGCAATCCACACTAGGTGGGAGCAGAGGCCCTGAGAGAAAGAATCTACCTGTAATTACACACGTGTTCTGTTAGCTATTAATTAAAACTCTGATTTAAAGCGATGGAACTAATCTTATCTCTCTTGGATGTTTTTGAACATTTCATCAATGTAACCGTATGTCAAAAAGACGCCAATGAACTATGAGATTGTGCAAAAGTGGCCATTATGATCCCCTCCCTTGTTTTGGACCCCCCCCCCCCTATTGTAAATTGTCAGCTGAATGAGGAGATTGGGTGGAGACAGTTTAGAAGGTACAGCACTAGGGGGACAGGTATTAACGGTCTCACAGGGACAACGCTAGATTTTGAAACAATTTTGAACACCAAGATTGTAATGTTTGTCACTGTAAGTCAGTTTGGAAAGATTAAATGACTGTTGGTCAAGCTGTGAGCTCTTGCTAGCAGCACAGCCTTGAAGAAGGCACCAAGTCATCGTCTTTGGAGCGGAGAAGTCTACTCAAGATCGTGTTCTTGAGTGTTAGTGGGGGTGACTTTGGTGGGTGCAGTTGGACTGGATGAATGACGGGTCTGGTTGGCTTTAGTCCTTCTGTCCTCCTTTCATCCCTGCTACCTTCTATACCTTCCTACCTCCACCTCCCCAGCAGCCCCCACCAGAGACCCCGTCTCTTTATTGTCTGTCCACTTCCCCTCCGGGTACAGGGTTACCCTATGACAATCACTGGACCTTCCAACACACACACACACACACACACACACACACACACACACACACACACACACACACACACACACACACACACACACACACACACACACACACACACACAGTGCTACAGAGACCAGAGAGGAGTGTGTGTCCACACAACTGGAAACAAGGAGAATTGAAGAAGTTCTTCCTCTTGGAGCTCTACCAGGAGCTGCCCTCCTACCCTTGCTGGGTTGAAAATGACTAGTACCACAGTTTACACAGTTTATTAAGGCTAATTGTTTCATTATTATTTTATTTATAATGTCAGACAGGTGGGGCTTTAGCCCACATACCATTGTAAGTAATTATATTGATGATTAAAGCAGTGAAATTAAAGTGAGAAGTTTGAAGAACACTTATGTTTTGGTGTTGTCAAGAACATCTAGTTGTACAAAGTCAGAATCCATCTTGTGTATTTCTTCTGCCCCATTATAGTACAATATGAGAGCGAGAGACAC
>NC_090779.1:2815000-2822500 GCF_040054535.1 Antennarius striatus | reverse complement strand
TAGATTTGGAATAAAAAATAGATGAAAATGGAACAACACATGAAACATAAAGTGGGACACTGACCACATGTGTGTTGGGATGTACATTCTCCTTTCATTACTCTGGGAGCGTCTGCGTACCTGTGCACCGAGGCTTTTTTTGGGTTGTACGGTGCTTGTGGAGTCCTAATGGACTGTGGAGTGTGTTTACGCACTCCCATGATGCCGTTTAACGCTTAGCGAGCTGGAACTAATTTACTAATTGAGTTTTGAGTTGGGATGAAATGACAGTGAAAGAGAGAGGGAGGAACAAGAGGGAACGAGTGATGAAGAGATCCACAAGGGGCTTCAGGAAGACGTCTCCATGTTGACGGAGAACCGGAGAGAGAGAGAGGGGGAGGAGGTGACTTCTGCTTTTGGAGTTGTGTAACTTGTGGTGTGTTTTCTGGTCTCTCTCCACCACACACACATGCTTCTCTGTGCGTACGAGAGTGTCTACATGTCTGATGGGCGGCTGATGACCAGCTGCAACTGCATCAACACGTGTGACTTCACCTCATCGCGGATTTTTAGTAGATAGTCACGCATTCTATTGGCTGACGTCATCCGGAAGTGCGCTGCTTTCCGTGAGTCTCTGAACGCAGCGCACTTTAAACAGTCTATCAGAATGTGAAGGTGGTTTAATATCAGCATGGGGAGGGTTCATAAATGTTTAAATTACCGTAAATAATAGAATAAATAGTTTGTCGTTATTTGTTCCTGGAACGCTTTAACTCTGACTGGAGCATCTTTCTCCATAACTGTATTTGTTACGACACCATATATTTATACATTTTTGAAATATGAGAAGAGGAAAATATTGCAGTCGGTAATTGTTATTGGAAAAATAATAAATGTTTGGACCTTTTGCGTTGTTTCCTCCCCCAGTCTCCTGAGCACCAGTAACTGGGTGAGCACCGTGGAGTTTTTTTCTCTCTGTAATTTTGATGATAAATCTCCCTATTTTTCCTTCTTGATCTGTTTTGCCTTTACCCCCCCACCCCCACCCCAACTCACCTCCTCCTGCTCCCTCTCAGCGATCCTCCTGTTCTCATCGTCTCTCCTCCCCAGCCCCCGTCTTTGCATCCCTCCCAGGGTGAGCAAATCCCTCTTTTCCTAGGTAGGAGTGTAGGGAGGAGTGGTACGACTTAGATCTGGGGGCCCCCCCGCATTGTCCCTTCATCAGGCCCCCCTTCGGTCCTCCATCCGTCCCTCCATTGTGTGCTATCTATTCTCCATTAAATGATGGTTTTATGCTTTTTTCCTTTATACTCGTTTCTTTCCACACCTCCTCTTTTTCTGCTGCGATCACATTTGCATTAATATTTTTACATCGTGCTTAAGTTATTTTCTAGGATGCTCCATTATTTTCACTATCTTCAAATCCTGCATTACTTATCATAAAAGTGTGTAACACATTTATGTCTTTATCTTTTTTATCTTTTATTATTATTATTATTATTATTATTATTATTATTTTATTATTTTAATTTTATTGTTATTTTATTTTTAATTGTTTTTTTAATTTTTTTTAATTTTATCTATTTTATCTTTTTTTAAAATCTTTTTTGTCCTTATCTTTATATTTTTAATGTCTTCAAGCTCCCATCATCCCACCTGTTTATTCTGATATTCTTTTCATTTATCTTGTCCAGATGTAAAATAACTAGCCGCTCTGTTTCTCTCCTAATTTACATCCCCGTCTCTCCTCTCTGTGTGCCGTCTCCTCTCTTCCTCCCCCTGCATTCTACTCACCAGTTACTGTTAAACACAGAAGCATTACATCTGTTCATCCCCCCACCCCACCCCCCAGCCATCCTCTGCCCTCTCCTCTCCCCCCACACAACCAGTGTCGTACCTCTGCCCACATCCTTCCATTTCTTTCTGTACTTTTTGGTTTTAAAGGAGCGGGGGCTCCAGCACTCGTTAGGATTACTCTTCTTTGTTCTTTCTGCTCGTTCTTTTCATTCCTCCCTTCATAAGACACCTCTCTGGTGCTTTTTACCTGCCGCTGTTAAAGAGTTGTCCCTTCCGAGATGAAGGTCGTGTTTGAAGGGGGGGGGGCAGAGGGAGAGCTTGCATTGGGGGTGTCCTTGGGGATTTGTGGTGCACTGTGTACTCACACCATTATAAGTTAGCCTGGCATTCAATCTCTGCTGTGCATCGTCTCTTTGCACACCGCGTCTCTCACTCTGTCGTGTGTTTGCAGTGCAGACATGCATTAAAATACTCTTTAGAAGAGATTTCACTGCAGATTCTATTCATAACCTTGAAGGCACATCTTAAATGACATCACACGTCGCTTGTGTGATATTAACTAATATGTAGAACACCACTTAGATTACCTCCTACTCCACATCCTCATAAAATGATTGTGGTTTACCGTAATCAGAATCAGAATCTTTATTCTGACTATACTAATCTATCGTTACTCGTGGTTGATGCGTTCCAGGAACCATCAGCAAATAATGAACTTCCCTGATATTGCGACAAACTATTTATTTTATTATTTATGGTAATTTAGGTAACGTTTATGAACTCTCCCCATACTGATATTAAATCACCTTATATCTGTATTACCTTTTCCCAGATTGTTTAAAGCCCTTTTAAGTGTGTCTTTAATACACTGAAGTGCGCTGCGTTCCATGACTCGAAGGCCGTCAGCCAATAGAATGCACGTACGGTATCGCGTGACTACCTACTAAAAAATCCACGATAAGGTGAATCCACGAGGGATTGCTGTATTATTGTTACGTCAGAGACAATAATGTCTGTCAAAAACACATAGACGTTAGCGATTTCACAATTTGTCATCCATGAAGGAGAAAGTATCTGAGGATCTGAAGGAATCCAGACTGTATAGAATCTTCATGACACTTTTGGAGTCATATATTCAGACATTTAGCCGAGGCAGTTCAAGTTTATTGCATAGCACACTTCCTACAGGTGGTATGGCGGTGCAGTGGGTAGAGCTGTCGCTGCACGGCAAGGCAGTTCCAGTTCGCGTCTCCGGGTTCTCCGGCTTCCTCCCACCTCCAAAGACATGCACTTCTGGTGAATTGGTCAGTTTCAAATTGAGTGTGTGCGTGCATGCTTCTCTGTCCACGTATGGCTCTGTGGTGAACTGGCATTGCACCCGGAGTTTACCCTGCTTCATGTTCCCAGTTGGCTGGGATAGACTCCAGCAACTCCGTGTCAGTGCAAGAAGCAGTTATAGAGAATGAAAGAATGAACAATTCCTGCACAAGGCAAATTCAAAGTGCTTCACAATGGCAAAGAAGTGCATTCAGCACAGAACTTTAAAATTTATAATGAAGATGATTAAAAGATAGACATTATCATCAAAGATTAAAATTCTAGAAATGTCATAAAAGGACTTTAAAAGTCAAGAAAATAGATTGAGGAACTAAGAGAAACTTACAGTAAACTATATGGTTTTCAGGCACGAGTTACAACTCTGTCAGCTTTCTGGATCTGCTTGATCTTGTGTAAACTTGTGAGAGAACCAGAAGGGATGGATTATACTGGAGTTTTGCCTGAGCGGGAACCACGTATTAATATTTTATTTGTGAATAAAAGCTAAGTGACTTGTTGGACAACAAGTCGGATGAGACTGACGCTGCTGCATTTGTCAGTCTGTCAGCTACAGAGAAAGTGTGTGGGCATTGTTAACATTTACATTGACAACCTCTGAAAAAAAGATAGCCTTGTGTTTTTTAGTTCCTGGTTTTACACGTGAAGACTCTTTTTGTCGATGTCTTAATGAACCTGGAGTTGGTTTTCCACCTCCTAGGTTCAGCCTGTCCGCAGTCGTTTTTGAGCTTATTTTCTTCAAGGTCCCTTCTTTCCTGAGGAGACTTTGATTTTAAATGCGACAACAAAGTCAATGATAGTCATCACTTTGTTCCCAAAACCACTTACAGGGTTGTCAATAAAGGCTGAGGGCAGGGCTGGTGAATAATGTATGTTATCATTAATACATTGTGTTCTGATCACCTCTACTTTTCTTATGTTAAGATTGGCAGTGGTAATGTTTCTATTCTTATTTATTGCACAGGTACATGATATTATGTGCTTCTAACAGTTTACTCGTAATTTTACGATTGTAATATATAAGCCGAGTAAAATAGCGTAGACTTGATTTTTTATTTTTCCGTATACTCGAGAACGGCAAAAGTCAAAACGACATATGAAGAGGTAAACCTGTATTTTCTATTTTTGTCCAATGCCTGGATTTCAATTGAAAAGCAACAAATCCAAGAGTCAAATTTTTCAAAGGATATTTTTTCACATTAAAACTGCTCTTAAACAAAATGTCAAGACTTAGGAAACTGAATTTAGGAGGTGTGGCTTCAATAAGAACTGCTGTATTTGTGCTCTTGCCTAAACCAGGTGTCAGTTAAAAAACATAAAATCTAGCTTTTGCTTTTATCTCACAATTACTTCATGAAATTGTTCCTCCTGCCTTAGAGAATGAATGAATGAGTGAATGAATGAATGGGAGGAGGTGGAGGCTCGGGTATCGTTGTGACATCTCTCACACACACTCTCTGTTTCACCCCCGCCTCCAGAGAAACACATCTCTGTCCAGGTTACTGACTGAAAGCAGAACCAGTCGGAGTGATTTTCTCATTTGATGCTACAGTGTGTGTTGGCCGGCTGCGCTCAATGGCTGCTGCTCTGCTAACGTGACCGCTGACAGTATATTCTCATCTGTCGCTTAAAAGTCATTACTGAGTCATTCAATTAAAAGTAATGTGTGCTGCAGTGTGTGTGTGTGTGTGTGTGTGTGTGGGTGTGTGGGTGTGTGTGTGTGTGTGTGTGTGTGTGGGTGTGTGGGTGTGTGAGGATTCATTCCCCCATCCTACATCCACTCCCTTTCTTCTTACACATCCTGTTTTCTCCTCAGATAGATCCTGCTCTCTGTGACTCAATGGATAGATTACCCGCGTGTGGTATCAGCACTTCTTTGCTACACACACACATACAGCAGTGTATTTTTCTGTGTGTGTGTGTGTGTGTTATGGTAGTGTTAGCGTGCTGTGCTGGCGTGTCCAGGGTCGCCGTGCATTAAACAGAATTTTCTGCCTCCTGCCTCTGAGATGCACCCAGACAGTCATCAGGTACGTGAGGGAATGAGCCCAGTGGAAAACACACATTAGGAATATATTTGAGTAATGACACACACACACACACACACACAAACACACACACACACACACACACACACAAACACACACACACACACACACATACACACACACACACACACACACACACACACACACACACACACACACACACATTCCCTAGTTTATTGGTCCTGATCTCCTGGTGTGGAAGGTGTGTGACGGAAGAGTTCCAGGGAAACACCAGACTCAGAGAGGGAGGAATGCGCCCCCTGCTAGGTTTTGTATGGACTAGCCCTACCAACTGGCCCCTAGGGGCCCCTCTTTGCCCCTCCTGCATGTATCTCTGTTTCCCTTTGATGTGTCGTTTCATTCTACTTGCTTTGCCCCCCCATTCTGTCGTGCCATCTCCCCTCCTCTGACTGTATTTGTCGCATCAGAAACGGGCAGCGATCGACCTACAGGTGGCACGAGTGTGTGGTGGGTGTGTGTGTGTGTGTGTGTGTGTGTGTGTGTGTGTGTGTGTGTGTGTGTGTGTGTGTGTGTTTGGCCTTCTGGTTGCCATTTACACCCTATTACACTGCAGGATTCCGAGCGCCTGGGTTCTCACTCTGTATTTTACAGTATGGACGAGCGTGTTATTACCCAGGCTGCTCTGTGGGACTCGGCCCCTGCATCAGCGGCTTGGAAACCCCATCTAGGGCAATAGAGTCAGTAGGACTTATGTCGTAATACTTTGAGCAGGTGAAGTTAAAGTTGTGGAAATATTTTAATGCAATGACAAAATTAAAGTTTCTCTGGTAATTTTTTGAGAAGGGTGGAAATCTCCATTAATGCAAACAATGTAAAAGTGATCTTTTAACGCTAAAGCAACAAGAACGTGTGCTGGATCAAGAATGTTAAATTCCAGCTGCTGTTTGCACGATTGATGCATCAATGTCTCATCACCTTGCAAAGAAATTTCACGTTTTTTATTTGCAAACTAGCAAGTTTGTCATTTGGTAGCAGGAAATACAATCTTTTTACACGTCTTTCCAAGAGGACTAAATATAATTTTTGGGAGGGAGTTGTTTTTTTCTTATGTCGAGTTGACAAAAAAACTTGATTTTAAACTGAAACACTTGTTTTTCCAACTTTGCCCAGCTCCTTTCCACCCAGAATCCCTTTCTGTTCAGATACTGGATCAATAACTTATATAATGTGTAAGTATTTTTGATTAAAGTCAAAGGGCAGTTATACATTTGATATACAGTATTTTCCGCACTATAAGGCGCACCTAAAAGACTATAATTTTCTCATAATCCCGTAGTGCGCCTTATAATCCGATGCGCCTTATATAGGAATTAATATTAATATCGGTTAAAAACAAGTTCGCTGAAAAAAAGCCGGCAGTCGGCAGGCAAAGATGAACTTCCAGCCTTTTCTGAAATTTCTAGAGCAGTCACTGCTAGACAAAGGTGTCTGGTGTGCTGCATTGATTTACAAATGTAGTTGATAGCTCTGGGGGGGCGGAGGGGCGCATTCAGGCTTGTGTATTCTGTCTGCAGCGACGTGCGGTGAGATTCACGGCGGTGAGACACCGACGTTAAAGTCAGTTCTAGGAGTAAAACAGCGTCACATTTGCCAGTAAATTAGCAGCCTGACATTAAAAACTAGTTAAAAAATTGTATAGAACACACAGCAGCAAATAGCTGCACCTCACCTCCGACTGGACTACGATCGATAGAATCAATATTTAATTAATAAACGAAGACGAACGTCAGAGCTTAAATATCTGTTTCGAACATCAGATCAGGAAATAATCCGCTCTGTTCGCACTGACTGCACTCTTAATGAATTTAACCAGTTTTAATGTCAGGTTTTTTAATATGGGCCTACGACTTCTGCCTACTGACTTCTTCCACACGATGATGGATTTTTTAAAAAATGCATCGAAAACGATTCGCGTCCACACGACTGTTTTCAAAAAAATCTCCGTCCACACGTAAACACAGCAGTGCGTTTTCGAAGACAGCTATAAGCATGCCAAACCATTAGGTGGCAGTATTGAGTCAAATTTTATCCAATAGGAATCCTCCGTGTTTTGTTGTCACAACACACGGGCCCATAAATATGACGTCACAGAGGTTTTCGTCGCAGGCAAGACGTCAGCGGTTTTCCACATGACAACGCAGATATCCGAAACGAAAACGAAAACTTTCCACCTAGACCAGCGTTTTTATGAAGTTGTGTTTTCGTTCCGGATATCTGCATTGTCGTGTGGACGGAAGGCGTAAACGCAACAAAAAAGTTGCGTTTTCAAAAAGTTGCGTCATCGTGTGGACGGGGCCTAAGATGGCAAAGTGATCAAGTG
>NC_090779.1:2807500-2810000 GCF_040054535.1 Antennarius striatus | reverse complement strand
CAGGATTAGAGTCACATCTTGAGTTTATTTCTTCCTGCCTCTCATGCTCAACTGCCACGTAGGGCACCAGCAAAAGCCCTCACTGCTGCCTGGTGTGGGTCGTTCTTACACTGATACTCCAAGTTTGTCCCATTGCTTTCATGTCTTCTGCCACCGTTCTATGCCAGTTCATTTTGGGTTGTTCTTTGTGCTGTTCTTGCATTAATACCCTTATTTGTTGTTATTTGTTCACACATCCACATCCGTCTCCTCTTCATAAGTATGGTTCCCATGCTCTCTTGTTTGCAGTTTCTCAACAACTCTTCATTTGAGGTCTTAAAAAGCCAAATTATTCTAAAGATTCTCTGTAAGTCGTCTGTGTGGAAGAACGATGGCTTATTCAGGCTATTTTCTTCATTCACCAGCATTCTGATGCTTAAGAGAGGGCAGACAGGACGCCGCTCTGGTCCACTTCTAGTTCTTGCTGTCTTGTTGTGACTTCCTGATATTGTTGAACGTACTGAGTCAGTTCTTATCATCCTTACCTTCTCCTCCCTCACCTGTAACAATGCTTCCCAGACAGGTCAACTTCTCCGTCGTTTGTAAAACTTCTCATTTATTTAGGTTGAACGTTAGGCCGATCTGTTGGGCGGGATTATTTCTCCTGCATGGTGAGTGCATGACAAAAGTGCCAGTTTGTCCACGAAGTCTAAGTCCTTCATCTTATATCTGTTTTGGTCTTCTGTCTGTGGCATCATCCAATCTATGGTACGGTCAAAATGTGCACCGTTGTCTCACACAGGTCTCCACTGCAAAGCTGTCGTCAGTGTTCCCCAAAATGCATGGAGAGTTAAAATAAAAGGCACCAGTTTACAGATAGAAAATACAAGTGGATTCATGTTGAGACATTCAAGTGAACCATACTCAACACTATTTACAGCAATTTGCGGATTTTTCTTGGTAGTCACGTGATGCCGTACGCAAATTCTATTGGCTGATGGCATCCGGGAGTGAGCTGCTTTCCATGAGTCTCGGACTTCAGTGAGACACAAAAGTACTATTATAGTGGGAAAAGGTAAAACAGATAGAAGGTGGTTTAATATCAGTATGGGGAGGGTTCATAAATGTTTGAATTACAGTAAATAAAATCATAAATAGTCACTGTATTGCAAATGTAGTTTTTGCAGGTGATTCCTGGAACGCATTAACCAGGAGTAACGAAGGGTCACTGTGGTAAATTAATCAATAGATGAGAAAAATAATTAATGGGTTAATCAATAAAATGATCCATATTAGTAGCACCCCTACAAAGAAAGTTTTCTGGGTGTCGCGTTGCATATAATAGTGATATAAAAATCTTGATTACAGCACCTTTAAATACAAAATGTGTTCATTAATGTTTGTCTGCTTGGAGCTGTTGGCCATTGTTTTTATCTGTTTGTCTATTGGTCTGCCTCTCCTTCTTTGAGGTTTCTCTACACACACACACACACACACACACACACACACACACACACACACACACACACACACACACACACACACACACACACACACACACACACACACACACACACACACAGACATCTCTAGACACATGTAAATTTCATTTCTGCCTCAGAATAATTAATATTGTGGTGTTCATTTATTCATTTGTTTGTATTTGAGTCTGACAGAAGTGTGTGTGTGTGTGTGTGTGTGTGTGTGTGTGTGTGTGTGTGTGTGTGTGTGTGTGTGTGTGTGTGTGTGTGTGTGTGTGTGTGTGTGTGTGAGTGTGTGTGTGTGTGTGTGTGTGTTTGTGCTTGTTTTTGGTTTTTTTCCTGTTCTTGAAAGTAAAACCTTGAAGATGCTCTTATTTTATTATTGAAATGTGCTGCATTGAAAATGGATTTTATTCGGGACACATTTTCAAAGTGTGTCAGCGTAACCTCTATCTCTTATATAGCTGAATTATTTTAGTGTTCACCTGCAATTTATATATTTGTGATATTTCCGTTGCATTCTTTGCCTGTTGTTCGTGGTAACACGTGGAGTCTGTGTTACATTACAATCCCTTTTATATGTGAAAGCTCATGTTGGCAGCAGTGAGTACGTGAGATGTGAACGGTGTGTAACTGCTGACAGATCCTGCACATTTTACCGTTTTGTGCCGATCTGGTTGTTGCTCTGCTCTCTGGTAGCGGTTGTGTTTACAGCCAACAGGCATGCTCCATCTCTCTTACTCACCCACCCACACACTCACACTCACACACACACACACACACACCCTCACATCCACAGAGTGGAGCTGAGGGACGTCTCTAGCCGTGGTTGCAGGTATCTGGCAGGGTTTTCCACACATGACCCAGTAGTGATTTACTGTCTTCATTAGCATGCTAAGGCTGTGTGTGTGTGTGTGTGTGTGTGTGTGTGTGTGTGTGTGTGTGTGTGTGTGTGTGTGTGTGTGTGTGTGTGTGTGTGTGTGTGTGTGTGTGTGTGTGTGTGTAGGCGATACATTTCTGCTTAAGGGGGGGTTGACTTG
>NC_090779.1:2780000-2802500 GCF_040054535.1 Antennarius striatus | reverse complement strand
CAAGCTGCCGCCACACACACACACACACACACACACACACACACACACACACACACACACACACACACACACACACATACAAACACAATCTCCGTCCAAGACATATACATTTCTTCGCTGTATAAATACGCTCAGTTTGTGCTTCCTTTCATTATACACACAAACACAAAGTGCTTTGCACCATATGTTGTTCATGTCTGCCAATAGTGTGTGTGTGTGTGTGTGTGTGTGTGTGTGTGTATCAGTGAGTTTTCACTGGAAATATTTATCACTGGAAAACATTTCCTGCGTAAAACAGGAATGTGTCCAGAATGGAAGGAGTGTCTGGGGGGGCTGCCATCTCTTCCATTAGTTGGATGTCGCTCGGCTCTTCAAGTGTTTACGGATAAATTTCTGCAAAGTGGTGGAAATGATTCTACCCTGAATTCAGTAATCACTCGGGACTGGGGGGTGTGAACTGTGACCGTAATCTCTCCACTCCACTGTCAGGCCAGTACGCTACACGTATGTTCACCATAGATGGCACACGATATGAGGTGTGTTCTCCCTCCCAATCCAGATTAAATAATCTGTGGGGAGCACGCAGACTGTTGTTTATGTTTCGTGAATTTTTTTTCTTTAATTTTCATATTAATGCAACACAAAGAGACGTGAAAGCGAGCAGAAACTTCGATCTGACCACAGCTTCACCTCACAGAGGAGGAGGATGGACGCTTCGCAGCGTGTTTGAACGGTTTAGAGGGGGGGGTGTTTGAGTGGAGATTGATCTGTGTGGAGACAATCGCCCCCACCCTTCATTCAGCTCAATGGAGAAATCCACACAGTTGATAAGGAGTAAAGAAACATTAACAATCACCTCACACAGAGTGATGGAACAGAGAGGGAAAATGGAAGATGAGAGGAGGGAGGGCGGTGGAGTGTGTGTGTGTGTGTGTGTGTGTGTGTGTGTGTGTGTGTGTGTGTGTGTGTGTGTGTGTGTGTGTGGGTGATGGATACTCACGGGACCTCAGCACTGCAGCATTCTCAGTGTGCATGTGTGTATGAGAGAGAGGGTTAGTAAAGGTGGGGGCACTCCTGGGACCCCTCCAGCACTGCAGCAGGTTGTGTGTGTGTGTGTGTGTGTGTGTGTGTGTGTGTGTGTGTGTGTGTGTGTGTGTGTGTGTGTGTGTGTGTGTGTGTGTGTGTGTGTTCTTCAGCCCCCACACTACCAATGGGTCAAGCTCACGCCCCCCCACATCAGCCCCCCACCACCCCTGGTTGTCATGGAAACACACCTTGTGCGAGCCCCCCCGAGGGCTGCACACTCCTCCTCCACCTCCTCCGTCCACTGCTCTCTTCTTTGCTGCACTCGTTCTTTCACCCAATCTCTTCTCTTTTCCGCCATCCATCCCATAATTCCTTTCTCTCTCTTTCTTGCTGCATCCGCTTTGCTGTCCTCACCATCACTCGCCTCGCTTGGTTTACTGCTCCAATGCTACGGGACACACACACACACACACACACACACACACTCACGCAGTTTGAAGATGAAGGGGGGTTGACAGGAGCAGGGAAAGGCAGTAATGGGGGGTAGACGCCCAAGGGGCCCCCCAGGAGCCCGTGAAGGGACAGAGGAGGGAGGGGGGGCGGTAGGAGTTTGAAACTCATGGGACAACTAAGGCTAAGAAAGGGTTAAGAATTACCTGTCTGTATGCGTGTGTGTGTGTGTGTGTGTGTGTGTGTGTGTGTGTGTGTGTGTGTGTGTGTGTGTGTGTGTGTGTGTGTGTGTGTGTGTGCTCTAACAGTGATGATTGTTTCGTTTATTTTTTGGGGGGGTGTCATGAGGTGCTCAATGCTGATTTTGTCGTTAGAACATGAAACATGTTCATCATGAACTTTAAAGTCTTTTACTCTAAAATGTGTTCCTTGACGTTAAATCTTTTGAAGTAATTCAGACGTAAAAGCATCGGTCTTTGTGGGACTGACCCCCCCCCCCTCCGTCTCATTGGTCAGGACTCGAGCACAACATCAATCCCTTTCTAAAACCACATTAGTGTCGGTTTGTAAAAACAACTTAACGTTAAAAACACGTTTTACTCCCCCGAGGACAAAGGAAACGTGTGACGGCTGCTCCGTGACACACACGTGTAACGGACACGTCTGCTGGACGGACCTCTGGGAGGCCAGGGGGGGTCTCGTGTTAATTCACAGGCGCTGGCCTGACGTGACGTCTGATGTTGGGATTTTCAGATACACACAATGTGATGATGATGACAGGTCCGCCTCACGCCAGCCAATTAGAACCGCGTAACCCATGGTAACCTGAAGGTCAGCTGCTGTCAGCGGCGCCTTCTCTCTGCTTTTTACATTTCTGGTTCAGGCTGAATTACCTAAACCCGCTCACACTTCATTAATCGTTCTTTTGTAGTTTTTACATAGTGTCACCAGGTGTGGCCCACGCCGCCCCCGTTAGTGGTCTGACCTCTAACCCAACCCATCAGCGCTGGAAGCTGCTTCGCTCTGCAGACATCAACCCGACCAGAACGCCTCTGGTGGAAATGAAAAGGCAGAAAAAGTTCCGTTTCTGTCGAGCAACAAACTCTGAGTCCCGATCTTCAACCTGTCCCACTCTGTTCTTTGACCTCGCATCAGCTTTCTGTGTGTGTGTGTGTGTGTGTGTGTGTGTGTGTGTGTGTGTGTGTGTGTGTGTGTGTGTGTGTGTGTGTGACAGCATACATGTGGTGGCGGATGGATCAAATGCAATCTGTCAGACAAAGCACATCGGCAGGATGCTGTTCGACTCTGTCATCTCACTATGGATCACACACACACACACACACACACACACACACACACACACACACACACACACACACACACACACACACACACACACTGGGTCTCAGGAGGGGACAGCATATAGAGAATGCTGGTCCCCACACACACTGATCAAAACAATGTGTTCGTCAGAAAAGAGAACCCTTTCATGGGACACACACACATTCTCTCTCTCTCTCTCTCTCTCTCTGTCTCTCTCTCTCTCACACACACACACACACACACACACACACACACACACACACACACACACACACACACACACACACACACACACACACTAAAGGCCTCTCTCCATGTCCTTGCTCTGGACAGCCCAATTATCTCTCTGCATCTCACTGTTTTCCCATTAATTCTCTCTTTCTTTCTTTCTTTCTCTTCATCTGTCTTCCATTCTGTTTTCTGCTTTCTGTACTCATATTTCTCATTCACTCAACAATTGATTTCCTCTTAATTCCTTTAGTGAAGCTGACGGCTTCATTGGCGTCTCCTGTGCTACCCCAAAAACATGCGTCCGTAATTTTGTGCACATAGAAAAGGTAACAGCGTCCATCAGTAACAACAGAGGCACATTTCTGGTTGGCCAGATTTAATATTTCATGATGGAAAGTTTTGATTTTTGATAACATTAATAATCCCATCAGGGGAAACTCAATAAATAAAGCATTTAAACAGAAATACATAAATCATTATTCACAATAAGCTCTTTTAGAAAGACACCCACATACACATATACCTAGACCATGGGCAATGTCTCTGTCGCTGCCCTTTGCTTCTGTTCAGCTGAATTCATATTTTTCTGTCCAGGAAGATTCACTGTTCAATAAAAGTATCCGACTACACTATTACCACATTAATTAAACTATAAAATGTGACATCTGATTAAAGTGCTGGTGTTGTACTCTCCTCCATCACTCTCTCCCTCTCTGTGTGTCTCTCTCCATGTGATTCTCTCCTGCTGGTTCAATCTCCCAGTAAATGATAATGAAGCTCTATCTGTCTCAGTGTGCTCGGACACACTGGTGCCCCACACAACCTCCCTGCCTTTGAGGTCTGTGCGTGTGTGTGTGTGTGTGTGTGTGTGTGTGTGTGTGTGTGTGTGTGTTTACAGATCCGGGACCATGGAGCCCACATGGTGTGTGCACACACAGACACACACAGACATACACACACATGCACGTGCTACTTGTCTCGACAAGGTTGGAAAATGTCCTCAGTAGGTAACAAAAAATGCCCGTGCGCGCACACACACACACACACACACACACACACACACACACACACACACACACACACACACACACACACACACACACACCCGCAGCTATTGAGACGGGATTAGACCGCCCTTGTGTGGGCCTCGGAGGCAAGAGAGATAGGAATCTTTGTGTTTGTGTCAGTGTATTAGTCAGTGTGAGTGTCATGGATGTATGATTGAAGACATTATTAAACCGACGAGCCCCCGCAGCGCCACCGCTGAAGTTCTGCAACCTTTTGAATGTGTGTGTGTTTAAACACACTTCGGGAGATAAGTGACAAAACCGAAAAACACTGTGTCTGAGCTAGTGTGTGAATGCACGTGTGTGTGTGTGTGTTAATGTGTGTGTTAACGTGTGTGTGTGTCTATGTTCACAAGGGGTTACAGATTGGCCCGTAGAATACACCATCTGATCTCTCCAGGCGTCACACTCCTGCGGTGTGTATGTGTGTGTGTATGTGTGTGTGTGTTTATGACACCCACCTTTCATCTGGCCTTTCACTGTGGGTATTGTGATGTCACTGACACCTTCTTAAAATAGACACACAAATGTGAGCGTTGGGATCATCCCGGTTAAGGGAAACAGGAAGTCTTCGTCAGGGCTGGTCTTTACAGGAGATAGACCTGCTCAGGTCCACTAGTGTGTTGACCAGCTGTCAACATGGCATTTAAACCGCCCTGTAAAATCAGCAACCCATTCAAACTGACCTGTGAAGGATGCTGGAAAAAAAAGGACACCAATACTGTGACCTAACGAAGTTCAGCTAATCTAGGATAACATTCAAAAACCTACAAGGAAAATATGTAAAAATGATGCATGCAAAGAATTAGAAAGGACTGATGGGCTTGAATCAGAGCCCACACAAATTAATCAGCCAGTGATGACCCAAGAGGGGAAATGAGGGGACGTGGAGGGAGGAATTGGCAATATGAGCGATTGATGTTCCGCTGTAGTGGGGGAGGGCTGGTAACAAGGACAGAGGGAGGGAAGGCAGGATGGCTGTGGGAAGGGTTGATCTTCCACTCTCTCTCTGTGGGGAGGATAGGCAATTACCAGTTTGGACCGAATGGCCCTGGGACCGGTGTGTGTAAGAGTGTTTGGAGAGAGGGTAAGGGGGATGGAGAAATGAAAGCAGAACATGCACCGTGTTTCAGGAGTGGAGTGGACGGTACAACTCTGTACAGCAGACTGTCTGTGGAAGTTGACTGAGCTCCAGCTGAGACGAGCCAAGAACGCTTCACACAAAAGTCCAAACTTATTCCAGAACATCTCTGGAGGTTAGCAGCAGAACACTGATCCTTAAACAATCAAAAAACAAGATACTGCAAACCTTAAAACTGACTGAAAACAAATAACTATGAAGTCGCCACTACTAAGTAGTCAAATGAAAAAAAATATTTTTTCCTCCATTTCCAAGCAGAAATCCTTGTGTGTGAACAATGTGCACAGTCTTCCTGCTGTGACGTCAGTGCAGCTCCTTCCTTGTGTGAAGAACGTTTGAGCATCAGCCAAATCAATCAGTCAATCAATCAATCAATCAATCAATCAATCAATCAATCAACCTTTATTTATATAGCGCTTAATCACATCATCAGACATTTAAAGCACTTTAACAGACAGAGAAACCCAACAAAACCCATCAGAACAAGCACAAGTGACAAGAAAGACTCCTTCATTGAGGAAGAATCTCCGGACAGGACCCAGATTCTGAAGGGCGTTCATCCGTCTTGACTGGTTGGGTCGGTGGATACAGAGATTACACAAGTGGTTCACAGACACACATTTGAAACATGATTCAACTTTCTGTGGGCATAGAGGTTATTAGACAATGCCTGGAATATCTCAATTATTCTTTGACCTGATCCTTTTTATTGTTTTCATCTGGAATACCATTTAAGTAATTGAGCTGGATTGATTTTCTCTCTACAGCTACCGATATCACTGTGATTCGGTGGTTTAGAACTACCTTTCTTCTTTGCTGATTTTCTGTCTCACCTGTGCCATATTCCTGTCACTATACCCGTCTCACCAAGCCTGACCATTTTTGTATGCGTATAAGTCATCGTTGTTAGACTTGTTTCTATGTTCTGAGGTGATGTCAAACGTTCCTCTTGCCTAGCCCAACCCACACGTGCGTGTCTGTCTCCTATTTGCAGAGGAGGGCATCAATCACGAGTGCAAGCTGTGTAACCAGATGTTTGATTCGCCTGCCAAGCTGCTCTGCCATCTGATAGAACACAGCTTCGAAGGCATGGGAGGTACCTTCAAGTGTCCCGTCTGCTTCACAGGTGAGAGACCGACACACACAACACTCAGCTTCAAGGACATTAGCGTGCATACTCCTTCACACTTCAGTCCCGTCTACCTGCTTTTAGAATGGATACAGAAACAACAAGATGAATAACAATACCCAATAAAAATACAAAAGTAAAGACACTGGAATGTGTCTAGAGAATAAAACTCTTACAACCACTAATACATAATTTATGTTACCTCATTTTATGTCTCAGATTATTTCAATGTTGATCTATCTATCAATCATCTGGAATTAAAATGGTTTCACATGGATTTTTTTATTTAATGTCAGTAATACTTTACTTTTAATACTTTCAATAATGCTTCAGAATTGCGTTTTTTTAAAAAAATTAATTTTATCTTCATTTACACATTTTAGAACAAAAAACAAAGTCTGTTTTAAATAATTTCTTAGTTGTGTATTTGTTAATGTTTTTCTTGAGCAGGATTACCCCAAAAACACTTGACAGGTCTTCCTGAAACCAGGAAAGAACCCATTTCATTTAGCAGTGGATCCACTTGATATATGGCTTATTGTTATTTTTTTAAGTGTGTCGAAGAAGGAGAGGAGGAAAGTGCATTCGCTTGAAGAAAGAGAAGAGGAACACCAAGAGTATAAGACTAAGAGTAGGGACGTTGAATGTTGGAACTATGACAGGAAAAGGTAGAGAGTTGGTTGATATGATGCAGAGGAGGAAGGTAGACATACTGTGTGTCCAGGAGACCAGGTGGAAAGGTAGCAAGGCTAGAAGTTTAGGAGCAGGGTTCAAGTTGTTCTATCATGGTATAGATGGGAAGAGAAATGGAGTAGGAGTTATCTTGAAGGAGGAGTTTGTTAGGAATGTCCTGGAGGTAAAACAAGTGTCGGATAGAGTGATGAGTCTGAAGCTAGAAATAGAAGGTGTGATGTTCAATGTTGTTAGTGGGTATGCTCCACAGGTAGGATGTGAGCTGGAGGAGAAGGAGAAATTCTGGTCGGACTTTGATGAAGTGATGCAGAGCTGACCTAGAAGTGAGAGAGTTGTCATTGGAGCAGACTTCAATGGACATGTTGGTGCAGGAAACAGAGGTGATGGGCAGGTTTGGTATCCAGGAGAGGAACGCAGAAGGACAGATGGTAGTTGACTTTGCAAAAAAGATGGAAATGGCTGTAGTGAATACTTTCTTCCAGAAGAGGCAGGAACATAGAGTGACCTACAAGAGTGAAGGTAGGAGCACACAGGTAGACTACATCTTGTGTAGATGGTGTAACCTGAAGGAGATCAGTGACTGTAAAGTAGTGGTAGGTGAGAGTGTAGCCAAACAGCATAGGATGGTGGTGTGTAGGATGACTCTGGTGGTGAGGAAGATGAAGAGGGCAAAGGCAGAGCAGAAGACGAAATGGTGGAAGCTGAAAAAGGAAGAGTGTTGCATGACTTTTAGGAAGGAGTTGAGACAGGCTCTGGGTGGTCAGGAGGTGCTTCCAGATGACTGGACAACTACAGCTAATGTGATCAAGGAGACAGGTAGGAGAGTACTTGGTGTGTCATCTGGAAGGAAAGTAGATAAGGAGACTTGGTGGTGGAATGAGGAGGTACAGGAGTGTATACAGAGAAAGAGGTTAGCTAAGAAGAAGTGGGACACTGAGAGGACTGAGGAGAGTAGAAAGGAGTACAGGGAGATGCAGCGTAAGGTGAAAGTACAGGTAGCAAAGGCCAAACAAGAAGCTTATGATGACTTGTATGCTAGGTTGGTCAGTAAGGACGGAGAGACTGATCTATACCGGTTTGCAAGACAGAGAGACAGAGATGGGAAGGACGTGCAGCTGGTTAAGGTGATTAAGGATGGAGATGGAAGTCTATTGACAGGTGCCAGTAGTGTGATGGGAAGATGGAAAGAGTACTTTGAAGAGTTGATGAATGTGGAAAATGAGAGAGAACAAAGACTAGAAGAGGTGACTGTTGTGGACCAGGAAGTAGCGAAGATTAGTCAGGATGAAGTGAGGAGGGCACTGAAGAGGATGAAGAGTGGAAAGGCAGTCGGTCCTGATGATATACCTGTAGAGATTTGGAAGTGTCTAGGAGAGGTGGCAGTAGAGGTTCTGACTGGGTTGTTCAACAGGATCTTAGATAGTGAGAAGATGCCTGAGGAATGGAGGAGAACTGTGCTGGTGCCCATTTTTAAGAACAAGGGAGATGTGCAGAGTTATGGCAACTACAGAGGAATAAAGCTGATGAGCCATACAATGAAGTTATGGGAGAGAGTAGTGGAAGCTAGACTAAGGGCAGAAGTGAACATTTGTGAGCAGCAGTATGGTTTATTGCCAAAAAAGAGTACTACAGATGCAGTATTTGCTTTGAGGATGTTGACAGAGAAGTACAGAGAAGGACAGAGGGAGCTGCATTGTGTTTTTGTAGATCTGGAGAAAGCTGATGACAGGGTGCCCAGAGAGGAACTGTGGTATTGTATGAGGAAGTCTGGAGTGGCAGAGAAGTATGTTAGAGCGGTGCAGGACATGTATGAGGACTGTAAGACAGTGGTGAGGTGTGCTGTAGGTGTGACAGAGGAGTTCAAGGTGGAGGTGGGACTGCATCAGGGATCAGCTCTGAGCCCCTTCTTGTTCGCTATGGTGATGGACAGGCTGACAGACGAGGTTAGACAGGAATCTCCATGGACTATGATGTTTGCAGATGACATTGTGATCTGCAGTGAGAGCAGGGAACAGGTGGAGGAGAAGCTAGAGAGGTGGAGGTTTGTCCTGGAAAGGAGAGGAATGAAGGTTAGCCGCAGTAAGACAGAGTACATGTGTGTGAATGAGAGGGACCCAAGTGGAAGAGTGAGGTTACAGGGAGAAGAGATCAAGAAGGTGGAGGATTTGAAGTACTTAGGGTCAACAGTCCAGAGCAATGGAGAGTGTGGAAAAGAGGTGAAGAAGTGTGTCCAGGCAGGATGGAACGGGTGGAGGAAAGTGTCAGGTGTGATGTGTGATAGAAGAGTTTCAGCTAAAATGAAAGGAAAGGTGTACAAAACTGTGGTGAGACCAGCGATGTTGTTTGGTCTAGAGACAGTGTCACTGAGGAAAAGACAGGAGACAGAGCTGGAGGTAGCAGAGATGAAGATGCTGAGGTTCTCTCTGGGAGTGACCAGGATGGATAGGATCAGGAATGAGTACATCAGAGGGACAGCACATGTTAGAGGTTCTGGAGATAAAGTCAGAGAGGCCAGACTGAGATGGTTTGGACATGTCCAGAGGAGAGATAGTGAATATATTGGTAGAAGGATGCTGAGTTTTGAACTGCCAGGCAGGAGGCCTAGAGGAAGACCAAAGAGGAGGTTTATGGATGCAATGAGGGAAGACATGAAGGTAGTTGGTGTGAGAGAAGAGGATTCAAAGGACAGGGCTAGATGGAGGAAATTGATTCGCTGTGGCGACCCCTGAAGGGAAAAGCCGAAAGGAAAAGAAGAAGAAGTTATTTTTTTAAGTGTAAATTATTTGAGAGATTTTGATGAAACATGGAAGAAGGGTTGGTACCACTTAGCAAGGAGGATTCCTTTGCTAAAACTAAATGAATATTGGAGAGGTGTTTTCACATGACAGTCAGAGTACTTTGTTCTTACATTAAACCTTTGCAAACCGTAGGAAACTGAATCATCTTCCATGTGGTGTTCGGTGCGCACAAAAATTAGTTTGACCACTTCATGTATTTTGGCAAAAAGAAATCTCTTGTCATTGCAGCTAACAGCTAAGTTTGCTAAGTACATGCTTTGACTTGGAAATGGCTCTCTCTGGGTTTGCCATATCACCATACGTGAGGTTTTTGGTTTCAGGTAACCCCCATTAGGAATATTCATTATTTTAACACGTCTAACTGTAGGAGTCGTATTCCAGCGGGGGGGTTCTCTGAATGGAACTCTGCATGTACAGAGGTTGACGCAATAATACCTCCAGACAGGATATATGAAAGACTATATATCTCTGAATCCACTTGAGGACCCAAACACAAGTCTGGACGACCAAATTAGGTCTGTGGTGTTGAGAATCAGATCTGAACCCTCACACCCTCCCTCCTTTCCTCCAGCTCTTCACTCTCCATCTCCATATGCTCACCCCTTTCTCTGTTTTTCTCTCCCCAGTTGTTGTTAAGTTTGTCTTGTGTTGTGTTGTGTTGCCCACCCCCCTCACCAAAGGTACACAGGAACTCTTTAAACTTTAACTCTATTCCTTGGTGACTTATGAATTAGTAAGATGGGCACCACTCCTACAGGGAGGCTTAATAATTCAAGACATGCACACTAACAGTAAAAAGCTAAAGTTTACTGAAACAAAGGGGAGCACCAGCAAGAGGAAAGAAGCACCACCGGAACGGAAGTAGAAATAATCAAAGATAATTTATTGATAAATATCACGACGTCTGATGAGGATTGTTGCTCTTGTTTTCTGTGTTCTCCCTTTAATTGCTGTCATTATTTTCTTCCTACCCATCGCAGAGAGACATGAGGGGTTGTGTCACATGTTGACAGGATCAAACTTGTCATTTGGTTACTGCTATGATGACCATACATATGTGGTCTTGAGTTCAACATGGTAAAAGTGAAGGCCCAAACACCACCAGACAGACATGAAATCCAACGGCAGTGAAAGGACTAGAAAGACTTGAACACACCACCAAGACTGCAACCAACTGTGAACTAGTCCTCACCTTCAGCACCCCTCATAGGCCTCCATATAAGAAGGTGGATGTAGCCTAGATCCACCAGTTAACAGGGGAACCCAGGATTGAAGAATCCTTTAGATAAACATCTATACAGTGACCACTCGTTACCCGCGTCAATGCGTTCCAGGAAACACCCGCAAATAACGAAATTCCATGATATTGTGAGAAACTTTTTATTATTTATGGTAATTTAAATGTTTATAAACCCTCTCCGTACTGATATCAAGCCACCTTATATATATTACCTTTTCCCACACTCTGATTGACTGTTTAAAGCGCTACAATCCGTAAGTCTCGGAAGTAGTGCACTTCCGAATGCTGTCAGCCAATAGAATGCGCATACAGTATCACATGACTACCAGGATGAGGTGAAGCCGGGCATCTTGAAGTGCTAACGCGCAATGGATTACTGTATATTTGCTGGTTGTAAAGTTGTTCTCTGTTAAAAGTAATATGATGACAGTTTCTGCTCACTGGAATCGAACATGTCATTATAACAAGACTTTCCATTTCACCTACAAACACGCTTCATCTTTTATAAAATTACCTCAGAGCCATCACTACGTATGTTTTTTTGTTTTTTACTCTATAAAAAATTGTAGTTTTAAATTCATGTCCCTCCACATTGGCACATGAATACAACTGTGAGGCAAAGGGTTCTAGAATGTGTCTTAAATCCCTTTAATATTAATAAACACAGTCTAATTTGCTGCTGTATGTGTTCTCCTCCCAGTGTTTGTGCAGGCCAACAAGCTCCAGCAGCACATTTTTGCTGTTCATGGGCAGGAAGACAAGATCTATGACTGTTCCCAGTGCCCACAGAAGTTCTTCTTTCAGACAGAACTACAGGTAGGTCACCTGAACTTAACCTCTGAGTTTACTTCTACCAGTCTTTGTCGGGCTTAAATTAGGACATTGCTGTGTGCAGGCACTGACATGGATTTGGAAGGGTTGGCTATCTCTAACACCACTTTTCTGCCTTACCTCCTCCACCAGCTCACTGACTCCATCATTTTACCCCCCCCTCCCTGTATTATTCCAAGGTTTCCACTCAGCCAGCACATTACAGTAATCTCCCCCAGTATCTGTCACCATCACTCCCAGCTACTGTACATCATTTGGCAGAGTTCTGCAATTTATTGGCCATCTGTAATTCTTTTTCTGTCTCCTTTCCATTTCTCCATTCCTCTGTCCATCATCTCTTCTCGTTAGAACTAGCAGGGTTCTGGCAAGCTTAATGTCAATATGGTCCAAAGCGTTTGTGTGTGTGTGTGTGTGTGTGTGGTGTGTCTGAGAAAAGGGGATATAGGTCACCCAAGAGTGGGTTCTGGGCCAGCTGCGACCAGGTCTGTGATGAAGAATGTCTTCCTGTCCTCACTGTTTCTTTTCCTCTGTGTGTTTTTTGTTCTTCTGGCTTCAGACTCCGGTGAGATCAGCCGGACAAACTAGAAACCATGTTAAGATGAACTCTTCTGGATAAAACTCCTCATACTGGTTTTGGCTCCATTAACCACAGTTCTGGGTTGATGTGGTAGATTGTGTTAGGTCTGCATACATTTTTCTTTCACCACAAAATGTAAAAAGAAATTTTAGCATTGAAGAATTTTTCTGTATTTTGATTAAATCCAAATGTCAGTCTGAAAGAATTTGTGACGCTGCAATCATTATTTACACAAAATGCAACTTATTAGCAATATTTTTGACTAGTTTAGACCTGAAACTGAAATCTAAAATGATGTTGAGAGAGAGAGACTGTGGACTGGGGGATTTGTACAGTCTTGACGTGTCGTTAGCTTCTTCAGCCTGTAGGTGTGGATCCCGTCAGGTCCTGGTTCTGCTTAGCTCTTTAGGCTTGTGAATCATTGGATGTCTGCCTTCATGATGTTGGCTGGTTGCTGTTCTGGGGGGTTGCTCTCAGCTCCATCAGCCACTTAGCATTGATGTTATGTGATGACCCTTTCTTCCATATAGCCTTCCAGAATTCAGCTCATTGGTGTATCTTCTGAGCAAAGCATGCTTGACAGTCTCCTGAGCCCCGCCAATAGACTTATTCATACTTGTACCTAAACTTCATTCAGGACCTGTCTCCTGTGTTGCCCTGCTGCACTTCTGGAAGTTGACTAACCTCTGTAGGCTTTTCTGGATCTTGACTTCTAACCTTGTTGTCAGTGGGGGTTTAGCTTGGACTAGATCAGATTCTCTGGGCTCATATTCTGGAGTGGACTTTACTGTATTAAATCTCACTACCTCCACAATTCGACTTATGATGTGTTCTTCATACTGGTTAGTGGTTTTCCCATGTTGCCCGCTAATGTCTAGCTGTGGTAGTAGTGCCCTTGATGTCGGATCATTGTGTTACCAGCTGTTGATGGTCAATGCAAAGGTAAGTCTTTTCACTGACCACAAGTGTCTCATAGGTTATTGATACCCTCTGTCGTTGGGTCTGCTGGTAGCATTCCATGTTCTCAGCCCTTGTCCATCTGTGTCGTGTTCCAGTGGCCCATTTCTCATCAGTGTGTCCACATCTGTGGTCATTCATAGCCTCTTGATTCCTGCAAGGTTTACTGCATGTCTTATAGCGCTGGTATCTTTTTACCTGTCATGGCCAACTAACTCCAGAAGCTGGTGGTCTGTTGGAAGAGGGTAACACTGACTGTATTGTTATATGGAAATGACTGAGAGGCAAAGTGAGCAAGAAAGAGGAGATAAGTTTACACAGAAGCTATAGCATTATCCCCAATTTTAGCTCTCACATTGATCCAGTGAGGTTTTTGAGTAACCTTTGTGTGTAGAGCTGACTGTGTCCACTGAATGTGGTTGTCACCTTGACGGAGTTGAGTAGGTGAGACTCAAAGTACTTGGAGAAACTTTCCTCCTGCAAGTCGGTTCGAACCAACTCCAGGAAAACAAAGATCAATCAGGTACGGTCAACGCGACCAAAGTTTAAATCCAGGATACACACACAATCGCAGTAACACACATGCACACACACAAAGTGTCCTTGATGAAGGGCCAGAGGTGCTGGGCATATGGCTGGCTAGTCCATTTAGCAGCAGGGTGACCGCTGGACCCTGTAGGTTAATGTTCACACACAACCACTCACACGTCACACACTCACCTCGACATGCCTCCTTATACACATCATATGTCACTAAAGGTAGGTTGATGAATCAGAATGAATCTGAAGACATCACACATTTGATTTTAGCAGCTTTTACCTTCAGTCATTACTGAAATTGTAAAGAGATGTGTAAATTATCTGTAATCTTGGCTGTATCAGAGCTGTATTAATAATAATCTACACGATATATGCTGTGAAAGTCTTTGATAATGTAATTCCTGGTCCTGCAGTGGGCCATCCATTCTGTCATGTTGGTATGTCGTGGCTTGTACTTCTCTCATGTATAGAATATATAAATCTGTTCAGTTAAGCGTTTCCTTTTTCTACCAGATCTGTGAACTTCAGCTCCATATCCATCTTATAACTCGTTGGTCCAGGCTGGTGTGTGCATGTATACGTGTGTGTGCATGGTTTTGTATGTGTGAGCAAACTTGCACCCCAAACCTGACCTGCCACAGCTCCACTGCCCCATGGGAGGGCTCTCTAAGTGGGCTAGACAGGAAGGCTGACGGGAGGAGATGGAGAGCTGCAACCGTGGAGGTTAATGCCACTGCTAGTCGCTTTCGTGTGTGTGTATGTGTGTGTGTGTGTGTGTGTGTGTGTGTGTGTGTGTGTTTGTGCACAGTGAATGTAATTTGTGTGTGTTTTAATGAGGTGTGGATGGATGAAGAAGGCCTGTTGGCCGGCTAGACTTTGGCCTCTTCACATTTTAGTTACATCGCAGTTACGTTCAGTAGTTTGTGGGGCTTTTGCGAAGATTAGGAGGCAATATGGTAACCCCAAGATGGGCAACCACCAGAGGGAAAAGCCACATTGGCACGGCTCAATTGCCAGCCTGGTATCAAGCTGACCCCCACCTCCCAGCTGCTCGGTGGGGGAGGTGTGTTTAGTGGTGGGAGAGCAGGTTCGGTACGACAGCGGTAAAGCTCCTGAATCAACAAAGCGGGGTGATTTTTCTCAACGAAGTTGAAAAGGTGCAGCAGGTAGTTGTTGACATGTTGAACAGTACTGTTTAAAATACGACTATTGTTTGTTTGTGAATTCCTTTTTTAAAAAATTTCTTTTGGATTTTATGTCAATGTGATTATCTTGTAATGAGGCTTTTATGAATAAATGTGATTCTAAAAATCAAAAAAACACAATCTCTCTCTCTCTCTCTCTCTCTCTCTCTCTCTCTCACACACACACACACACACACACACACACACACACACACACCTGAAGGTCTTCGGACATATCATCGCTGCATCATCTTCCTCAGCTTGCGTTCGTCTCAGGCAAACAAAGACTTTCCCTCCCTTTCAGTGACTTCCTATCACCACTCCATCCATCTGTACCGATACACACTATGATTTTTACTGTCTCTCTTCCCATTTCTCATTTTGTCTTCTGCCCTCTCTTCGACTCCCCCCGTCTGTCCCAGAAGACCCAGCCCCTATGCATATTTTAGCCCCTCTCCTCTCTTCCTCTCTTCTGTGCCTCTCCCCAGTGCCCCATAAATAGTGCAGACGTAAGCTGGTAAATAAGAGATGTTTTGGTGTGTGTGTGTGTGTGTGTGTGTGTGTGTGTGTGTGTGTGTGTGTGTGTGTGTGTGTGTGTGTGTGTGTGTGTGTGTGTGTGTGTGTGTGTGTGTGTGTGTGTGTGTGTGTGTAAATAAGAGATGCTGTGGCCCTGATCAGTGAGGTCCTTCTGGATCTCCCTGCCTTTACTCCCAGACTTCACATACATTTCCTATTCTCTGTTATGGTTTCTTTCTTTTTCTTTCTTTTATTCTTTCTCTCATTTCCTCTCTTTCTTTCCCTCCTTCTTTTACCCCCAACACCCCCCCTTACACACACACACTTCTAAAAAAGGTTGATTTATAGCACTTCAGATTGATATTTCTCTCCTGAGGATGTATAACTCATTTTTAATTTGTCGTCATGCTTTCAATCCGCTCTGACTCTTCCATGTTACTTTCCCTGAATGCCCCCCCTTCAGTTTCAGTTTCTTTACGCCTTTGGGGGGCGCTATACTGCAACTTTGTCCTATGTGCTTCCTCCCATCCCTCGTTGCCTCCATCACACTTACACTTCCGTCCAATCACCCTTTTTTTTAAAGAAGTATTTTTACCATCATCCTGCTGTGCTACACACTCTTCTTTAGCACTAGTAAATATTTAAACACAGCCTGATGGGGGGGATTACTGGTCAGATGAATAAATGGGTGCATGCATTCCTCTGTTAGTTTGTTTGTGCACTGATTCCCGTCCAAACCGTCCTCCTTTCCCCCACATCCCAGCGGTAATGAATATTTGAATTGTGTGCAAACGCTGTCAAAAAGATCAGCAAGGAAACGTTCCCTGATAAAGACAATTAAAAGAATCTTTGGTGTACACACACACACACACACACACACTCCGTATGGAGTGTGATTTGGATTGTTAATGCAGCGCAGAGACTGGCAGCGGTGTTCCACACCTGTGTGACATGTGTGTGTAAGAATCAATGTGTGGTTAGTATTCTGAGTGTGAATAAGTTTGTCTTTGTCTTCGTGTGAATCCGTCTCCCTCTAACTGAATTATGAAAAGCTGTGGATGTGGCTGAACTAGCAAGTGGGTTTATGTGTGTGTGTGTGTGTGTGTGTGTGTGTGTGTGTGTGTATTCATCGTCTGGATGCTGCAGTCGCTGGTGTGTGTTGTGTCAAGTCATAGTGTGTACTCTGTGATCCATGGATCACATAGCTGTGTGTGTGTGTGTCTGTGTGTGTGTGTGAGAGAGGGAGAGAATTTGATCCACGGATCCCAGTGGCGTTCCAGGGGAGCACACTCAGCCGCCCCAACACTCACTGGGAGACTCTGTGTTATTAGAATAGGGACCTGGGACAGGAACACACACACACACACACACACACACACACACACACACACACACACACACACACACACACACACACACACACACACACACACACACACACACACACATGCCTCTGCCTCCCTGAATCCCTAGACTTGACGCTATTTGCAGCAGGGGAGAGAAAGACAGAAACAAAAACAGATTCCAAACAAAAGCCTCACCTCCAGCAGCATCAGAGCAGACATCAGTGTTTCATCAGGACCAGATCCTCCACAGAGGTCTACCTGTATGTACGAGGAGGCAATTCAATCAACTCGATGCGTTGCAACGGAAACATGTCAACGTGTTTCAAAAGATGTTAAAGGTGTTGCTTGTTGCATCAAACCGTCTGCCACTTCAAGAAAGTCTGTGTAAATGAAGTCCAGGGCTGTTAGCGTGTGTTGTTCCACACTGTGAATGTAAAACACCTTCTGTTCACGGCTTTTGAAGGGAATCCTCAATGTGGGACCAGTTAATCACGAGGAAATATTCTAATTCAGTGTGTTTACACATGTGTGTTTGTGCATTTCTGCTTTGAGGAACCAGCAGAAGAGACGGCGACTTCCTAAAGGAATAAACAGGAACTAGATAAATAAGTAGAGTCCTCTAGAATGAGTTCAAGAAGGAGTGGGAAACACTTCCAGACACACTCCGTGGCGTTAGAGAGTGTTGATTTCATAACATTAATACACCTGTAGTTTCAACCGTAGTTTCAATCTATGAGGAACTTAAAAGGAAGACATGTTTATTTGTCTTCTTCTTCTTTTCCTTTTGGCTCTTCCCTTCAGGGGTCGCCACAGTGAATCAATTGCCTCCATCTAACCCTGTCTTCTGCATCCTCTTCTCTCACACCAACTACCTTCATGTCCTCTTTCACTACATTCATAAACCTCCTCTTTGGTCTTCCTCTAGGCCTCCTGCCTGGCAGTTCAAAACTCAGCATCCTTCTACCAATATATTCACTATCTCTCCTCTGGACATGTCCAAACCATCTCAGTCTGGCCTCTCTGACTTTATCTCCAGAACCTCTAACATGTGCTGTCCCTCTGATGTACTCATTCCTGATCCTATCCTTCCTGGTCACTCCCAGAGAGAACCTCAGCATCTTCATCTCTGCTACCTCCAGCTCTGTCTCCTGTCTTTTCCTCAGTGACACTGTCTCTAGACCAAACAACATCGCTGGTCTCACCACGGTTTTGTACACCTATTTGTAATCTTTATCAAAAGGCTTGATATATCATAGTAATAATTTAAATATTCTAAAGAAATTTACTTTGTATTTCCTTCGGTAAATTCATTTCTGCTTTGTTAAATATCTGAATATTAGTTGAAATTTTTTCATACAATTTTCTAGGGAATGAGATTTGAGGTCTTTTTTTGTGCATGTGATGTAAGTGTTTGTTTGATAACCCAAACAGCTGATATTTAATTATTAATTTATTATTAATTATTTTCTTTTTATATTTATGTATTTTTATACAAATGAGCCAAACATCCTGATTAAGGCTGCGTTCAGACTGCAGGAATATCAGATTTCCTTCCATATCTGATTTTTAGGGCCGGCTGTTCACACTGGTTTTTAGCAAGTGTCCGAATGCGATGTGGTTCTGTTCAGACTGGGCCACATTGTCTCCTCTCCTCCACTCACCTGTCTTTATCGTCTGATGCTTTCTGCCGGTTTATGGAGTATGCTAATCAAAAGTCAGCCCCCATAAGACCCCTGGGGGTCGGGCCTGTGCAGTGATGTGATGGGGACAGCTCTGCTGAGCTGGGGGCTCCTGTGTGCGTCGGACGGATCATGTCTGTGCATTTATCTGTGCATCTGTAACCTTTAAACACATTTTTTATTTATGTCTGCCTGCCATTTGCGTGTGTGTGTGTGTGTGTGTGTGTGTGTGTGTGTGTGTGTGTGTGTGTGTGTGTGTGTGTGTGTGTGTTTCCCTGCAGGCAGTACAGATGAATATAGCGATTGTAGAGAGTTATTTGTGTAGTGGTGTATTTGTTTGTATTTTGCGTCGCCCCCGTCTGCAGATCATTCTTGTTTTTCTCATCCTGGAGATGAGGTCATGTCCTATTTGTGGACCAGCTTCCAGCAGAGAGCCCCCCCCCCACACACACACACACACCTGTGAATCTGGTGTGGATCACGCATGGACGCTGTGTGTACACACTTCCTGCTGCTGGAGTATTTCTGGTGGTGTCGGCCCAGCGGGAGAGGGGGAGTCCTCTGGTGGACACAAACGGGGGGGGGGGGGTCGGTTTGACCCAAAAGAAAAGAAGAAGTCAGGGAATATATGGACAGATAATCTGAAAGTAAGGGAAAAAGTTTAATCTGAGGGGGGACAGAGAGAAAAAGGAGCGTGAGGAAGCAGGGAATATGTGTCAGCGGGGCTTTGAGGGCGGGGGGGGGGTGGCGGTTATTTTCGATCTTCTCCTGAGGCAGCATCCTGTCCTGGACAGGTGGGGCTAAAGACGAGCCAGGGAGCAGAGGAAGAATGCTAAGACAGCCCATCTGCTAGTGCCACACACACACACACACACACACACACACACACACACACACACACACACACACACACACACACACACACACACACACACACACACACTGATACAGACATAGACACACTCCACATGTCAACCCTGAGCTATGAATACACTGAACCCAAAGAAGACCACAAAGCGACTGAGGTGATTTTTCATTGGTGTTAAAAACAGCACTGGAGATGGGACACACACACACACACACACACACACACACACACACACACACACACACACACACACACACACACACACACACACACACACACACTGCAATAATTCTTCCCCCCGTGTCTTACTTATTTCTAGTATAGATGTTACCTCTACTAATCGTTGTGTGTGTTCTTGGACAAACTTATGGACGTGATGGATGGACGTGACTCTGGTGTCTGATGGTTCTGTGTTCACATTCTGAGGTCGGATGTGCTTCTGTGTCACAAAGTACCAAACTTATACCAAAAAAAATAATATATATATATATATATATATATATATATATATATATATATATATATATATATATATATATATATATATATATATATATATACACACACACACAAGCAGATGAGTAGAGACCCAACAACCCTCTAGACACTCCCCATGCCCAACTTTTGGAGCTGGATTACATCAACAATGTATTGAAATGATGTAAATGTAAGTGTGAAAGGCATTGTGGGACATTTTGTTCCGAAAGAATATACTGTGATGCATCATGGGAACATTATTGACATTTCTATTGTCTTTCACATGTTGTATTGACTCCTAAAATGTTCTGTTAGAACTGAAAACTGATAATAGATCAAAAAGACCATCAATCAAAGAGCTGAACATTTCTCTGAAAAGTTACGTCCGGGAATGGAGATTATTTTAGTACAGAAACATTTAAATGTGTAGAAAGGTAGGTTGGGATTAAATGGAGGTCAGTGGGACTCATACAAACACGCTGATCATTAGTGATCGTCTTTAGCGTGTCAAAGCGTGTAAAATCATGTCACCATGGCAACGGTCTCATGTCAATGCTGCTGATCGATCAATAGATGATTCAATGATACACAAAAGATTGTCACTATCTGAATGAATGAATCCAAACACACACACAGACACACAGACACACACACACACACACACACACACACACACACACACAAACACACACACACACACACACACACACACACACACACACACACACACACACACACAGACACTGAGTGCAGTAGAAGCAAAACAGAGCTGGACTATCAGATTAGATTTTCTCTTATTTCTATCTCTGTTTCTTCCGTCATCCCCTCCTCCCTTTGCCCCTGAGACTATGCGTGTGTGTGTGTGTGTGTGTGTGTGTGTGTGTGTGTGTGTGTGCGTGCGTGTGTGTGTGCATGTAAGCAATGTTGTGTGTGCTCTAGTTTTGTATTTTTTTCCAGGCATTGTGTGTCTGTGCATGAATGCGCTCTTAGTTACGAATCCTTTCCATGTGTGTGTGTGTGTGTGTGTGTGTGTTTGTGTGTGTGTGTGTGTGTGTGTGTGTGTGTGTGTGTGTGTGTGTGTGTGTGTGTGTAATGCGACAGGGCCATATTTCCCCTGGGCTCAGGGCTCTGCAGGCTTTAGCCTCGCTCTCTCTAAGCAGTTTAGGAAAAACAATGACGGGCCTCTGTATCGACTGGTCTGCTCTACAAGACAGGCTGAGTGCACACACACACACACACACACACACACACACACACACACACACACACACACACACACACACACATTGCTAAAATTTGGAGGACTTTGGTACTGTCAAAAAAAGTTATTAAGAACACAACTGTTAAAAACAAAAATCAAAAATGGTGGAGAGTTTGTGTTACTTTTTTTTATTCCTACTATGTTTTTGCTAAATTTGTGTTTGTGAAGAACTTGTTCTCGAAATACTGTAGATGTTTTAAATAAGATTAAAAAAATTGACCTGGAGAATTTTTTAGAATATATTGATATTACAAATATTATATTTAATACTAGAATAAGATTTATAATAAAAATAAATACACTAATTTAACACCTCAGCACCCCCGTTTCCAGATTGGGATTAAAGATGATTAAATAGCATGAACACATATAGATTAAGTACTATTCATACAGTAGCATTCACTCAGCCCTTCTATTCCTCCTCATCATAAATAGACAGAATAAAGCAGAATAAAACACCTTTATGGTGTCTGAAGACAAACCTGACATTTACTTATTATTCTAGCTCAATTAAATTCCTGCAGACTTCTGATGTGTTTCTAACTGTAACAAAAGCTTCATCTCCACTAAATGTGGAGGCTTTCATTGTGAAACATCTGCAGGTGTTCATTCAAGGCTGAGGAGCCTCTGAATTCACTTCAGTCTGCAGGACGTATCAATTACACTGCTGCAGAGCAGATGTCGCACTGTCACACACACACACACGCACACGCACGCACGCACACACACACACACGCACACACACACACACACACACACAACTTTTGATCGATTGTGGGGTTGCATAATCAATACCAAACTCCTGACATCAAATGAAGGGAAGTAGATGGGAGGGGTTAGGTGTGTGTGTGTGTGTGTGTGTGTGTGTGTGTGTGTGTGTGTGTGTGTGTGTGTGTGTGTGTGTGTGTGTGTGTGTGTGTGTGTGTGTGACGTGTGTAGCATGACAGGCTGTCATCCGTCTGTCTCGTACGTTGGTCCCTCATCCCTCTCTCCTCTCCTCTGGGTTATTTCCAGCGCCTCCAGCTCCTCTGGGGGGGCGACAGCAGCCTCCCTCCCTCCGTCCCTTCCTTCGTCCTTCCCTTTCCGTCTCTTTCCATCTACAAATCAATAAGGCAACCATCAGCTGAACCCTCAGAACCTCTGGCTCCTCTCCTCACTGTCACCCC
>NC_090779.1:2765000-2777500 GCF_040054535.1 Antennarius striatus | reverse complement strand
TCTGCCTGCGAGTCACTTTAGACGCCTGTGAAGATGCTTGCCTCGGTCACATGACCACCTTCTTAAAGGGGCCGCGAACACACAATACACAGTAATCCCTCGTTACTCGCGGTTACTGCGTTCCAGGAACAACACGGGATTAACGAACTCTGCAATATGGTGACAAACTATTTATCTTATTATTTATGGTAATTTAAACGTTTCTGAACCCCCCCCCCCCATACTGATATTAACCACCTTCTATCTGCATTACCTTTAAAACACTCTGATAGACTGCTCTGAAGGTTTTATCTTGGGGCGACGGTCGTCCTTAGACGTGCCTGTTCAGAATGGGCTGTCCTGTCTCAGCCACACTGGGGGCGATCAGGTCAGGATTCTCAGCTGCTGGTTCTCCTGGGGAGTCCTGTTTTATTCCAGCTGTAATGTGTTGGACTGGGTGATGAGGTCATTCATGTCCCGATACCCCCCCCCCCTTCCATTTCTGCACATTGATTTAAATGTTTAAATATCGAGCGTGTCCCGAGTCCCAGTTTCCCTGTTTTTGGTCCTGCACTTCCTTTGCCCCCCCCCCCCCCCCCATGGACTCCTGTGTCTGAACTGATGGATTGGACACCCACGATAGTTTATTTTCACGTTTTAGTGCGAGTCGGTGCCCCAGGACAGCACCTATTAGTTTATCCTTCCCTTCTCTTGTTCTTTCTTTATTCCATCAGGCTGTGTGTAAAGCGAGGAGGCCTTGCTGTCTGTTCCGCGGGAGGCGGTTGTCTGTCTGTTCTTATATTGGGTGGGGGTGCATGTGGAAAGCACTATTCTTACATAGCCCATTATTTCTCTCTTCATGTGTTCTCACTTTTTCTCCCCCCCGTCTCTCCCTTCTGCCTCTCTCCCTCCAGAACCACACGCTGAGTCAGCACGCGCAGTGAGACCGGGGCCCGGCAGGATCTCTCGGCTCAGCCGAGGCCCCCGACCCGGAGCCGGTGGGGGACTCCCATCTCCACATCACAGCCAATCAAAGTGTCATTTGCTGCTCGCATGTAAAACTCTAACGATCGCGCCACTGGGCGCGGCTATTAGGAGCAGTGGGGGAAAGGAATATTAATGGGGTGTGCTATTAAATAAAGAAAGGATAAAAGTGGATGAGAGAAACTGTAAGAGCAAGATAAAGGAAAGAGTGAATAAAGGTATTGTACGTGCAGTATTTTTTATTGTCCCTGCCAACCGCCCCACCAGCAGCTTCTCCCCCCCCCACCCTTCTCGTCTCTCTCTTCCCACACATCGCTCCCCAGGTCAGGCCTTTTATTTTTTTTAACAAATAGAATTTTTTTTAAAAAGCAAGAAAACAAAGCCTTTTGTTTTGGGATTTTCTTTTTTTTTTTTTTTTAGAGATTGTAGGACGAAGCTTCACTCTCTCCTCCCCTCGGTTTACTTTATCGTATTTAACTTCACAGGTGCGCCCCGACCTCTTTCGTTTCCTTTCTGCCCTTACGCACTTGTTTTCTTTTCATTTTTCTACCTTTCATTTCTAGCCGTAAGTAGATTCTTGTGCTGTGTTGTGATCGTTTGCCAAGTCGTAATACTCCTCAGTCCCCCACCCCACCCACCCCCCCATTCCCTTTTTATGATCATTGTAATATTTTTTTTTTCCTTTTTGTAATTACTATGAAAAAAAAAACATGAAAAAAATAAAGTGCAGAAAACCATACGGATGTTTCTTTTTTTTTTTTTTTCAATTGGGTTTTCCAGACTCTGGGGGCCTATAATGTTTATTGTAAAAATGATTCTCATCGATTTCAGTGCGCCTGGTCAATGACTACTTTTTAAATGTGAATTAACCAGATTGCAATAATCTAGTACAGACAAAAAGATAAAACAAATAAATAAATGACAAAGAATTCCTGTGTGGCGTGCATTTATTCAAAAACACATAAATCTGGAACCTCGAATGTTTAATATTATCTTATCAGGGCTGAATATCTTATCTTTCGATTCAATAGATACCTCGATTTATACGGGAATGCTGTTGTTTTTTTAACTGGATCAATATTTTGTTTCCCTGTTTCTTCATAATAAATAAAATTAACGCAGTGTCAGAATTTTAATGAGGTATTTCTGTCAAATTCTTTTTCATTTAAATTTCAACACTATAATTCTTAGTTTTCTTGATATTGAGAGATTTTTCTTTAAGTCAAACCATGTTTTGAAGATTCCTAACTTCCCCTCAACTAAATCCAAAAGTTCTGTACATGTTTCTCACAACAGAATAAACTTGTATCCTACTATCATCAAAACCAAAGGAAGGTGGGCTGCTGGCCTATAATCATTCATTCAACGCTTTTACCCATTTATAAACATTTGAATTACCTCTGCTAGTTTCAAATTATTTTGAAAAAAATATTTCTGTATATCAGTTCATCTTTTGTTTTAAGATTTAAAACCAATTACATCCTTCTTTTAGTCTTTTTTGTCAAGTGACCTTACAATTCTTTCAGACATTTTTCACAAATCGGCTATTGAATTCTTCGATAATACTTCAAGTATCCGCTGTGGCGTCAGAACCATATTCAAAAGGATTTTGGAAATTCAGATTATATAAATTCTGAATTTCATGGTTGAATTCCAAATGGTTTGAATTTTGTTTTGTATCCTGGTGACGATACTCTCACTAGCTACTGCAGGTGTTCATTTAAACACATACCAGTAGTTTCACGTTTCTGAAGACTGCTGTAATGCTTCAGTGTTATGGTCTCAATTAAACATAATTATACAATAATCATGGACATGATTTGATCCTCCTGCCACCAGAGAGTGTGAAGGCTGATATTTGCAGTTCCTCCAGGTGAACCTTCTTTTTGAAGTTGAGCATCTTCATCCTGCCAATCCCTCCCTGCAGCTGGGATGTAGCTGCAATGTTCAGTATTCAAATAATTCATTCTACTGGACCTTTGGTTTGATCAATGTCATCAACTCCCACACCTCCTGAATTAGACCCACGACATCAACCTGATGTTTTACCTCTTTGCTGATCCCAGATATAAAATTGAGGGATTTTTACAATCTTTTCTAAATTAATTTGGCAACTTATTCTTTGCAATATTTTATTTCAAGTGACACAACCAACAAAAAGAAAAACTATAAAACTTACTGCCGAAAATGCTCAAACAAAAAGAAAAAACAATTTTCTACTGTCAGTCACCATGTGGCCCCAGGATCGTACAATGTCCCAAAAAAAACAAATCAAAACAACTCCAAATTCACATAAAATTAGGTTTCAAAAAGATACAAGTGGAATATTATCATACCATCAGAAATGTTCTAGTCTGGGCTCGACTGGCGCTAGAAGGGGACTATTTTCAGGATTGGAGGAAGAGCAGACAGTGGCAGCAGGGACATCACAGAGAATAGACGTATATTAATGTGTGTGTGTGTGTGTGTGTGTGTGTGTGTGTGTGTGTGTGTGTGTGTGTGTGTGTGTGTGTGTGTGTGTGTGTGTGTGTGTATACAGTGACACACACATTTGGGAGTTGTTTATATATATATATATATATATATATATATATATATATATATATATATATATATATATATATATATATATATATATATATATATATATATATATATATATATACGATGTGCAAATCAGAAATAGGAGAACACACACACTGTAGTAAAAACTGTTTGCTATCCAGTTTTAAATGGACGGCTCATAATGAAATCAAAAATGCATAACTTCGTCTTTATCCTGTTGTGTTTATCCATATGTGTGTATTAATATTTAACCACCACTGGTTTGGTGCTTCGCAAGTAGCGTCCAATAAACCATTCAGTGTTTTTTTATGAATACAAGCTGACTGTACTTTTGGAATAATTGACATGTGGGTCACTTTTAAAGGTTTTGTTTACGTCCCCCTTTGGAATGGGAACCCCTCACCAACACAAAGAAAGCAATAAAAACTCACAGCACCATCAATAAACTATGTTTTGCCTTTTGTCAGTGAAGCTATTAAAAATAGTTTATGATTTATTACTGATATTCTCCCCTAAAGAGCAAAAGAAAGGAAAAAAAAACCAATAACCTGGAGCAAAAACTTCCTCATGGGGCAGTTAATAACATGACTGAATGAAACAAATGTGAGCCAGTTAGGAGAGTCTGAATGATGGAGCAACTGAAGCTTTATCGAAGAAAAAAATTAATAAATATGTAAATATGTTGGTGATAGATATGAGTTGGGTTTTTCAGTATGTCCACTCTAAGTGTTGAACTCACAACCTTTGCACAAGTGGCTCATTTTGCTCATTTTGATTATCATGTGCTGTGTGTGCATGTACGTGAAGCATCTATGTGAGAAACGGCTTCACGTGACGACTCCGAGATCGGGCAACTACAGGGTATCGACACAAATCCTGACAATCTGTATACTTCATGCAGATAGAACATCATATATTGTTCCATAAGTGAGGGTCTGATGTTTAAATATTCTCTAGTCCCATTGCCTGGCATTCTTTCAGACAGGTTGGAATTCAAAGTTTCTGGCAAAAATGTAGTTGGTTTTTCAGAAAATCTGGAATTCATCCCCGTCCATCTACAGAACCGTGACATCAAACTTGTTTTTAGTTTTTAGCTTTGCAGCTTTATTATGTGAGATTTTGCACAATGCATTTACATTGATTTGTTTATTTAATTTATCAATTAATCAATCAGAAAATCTACTTTTCTGTGCAAAAAGTAGCGTAACTATTACATTTGATTCCAGTCCTGAGCCAAATTCCCGAGTCTGAGAGTTGTGACCCCTGGTGGTCCAGCAACCCCCTGAAGCTTAGCATTTAAAAAAAAAAAAAAGGAACCAGCGGTCTGAGGTCACACATCAAGAACGGAACAAGTTCCACGTTCAGAACATCAATAACAGTGTTGTTGAGGGAAAGAGTGAAGCAACGCTGTCCCCTTTTTAGAAATGTGACTCACAATCACCCCACTGGACAGTTGGGAGGAAAGGTTTGTACATACATTCTGTTTGACTCTTGTTTTACAAATAATTTCATGACTTTTTCCATAGTTTTTCCTCACTTTCCTAGACTGGGTTTGTAGTGAGTGTCTGAATTTAAATCAGGCCTGTATATAATCCACACAGGTGAGCGGGGCGCACACACCGCCTTCACACCGGTGCTGCACCCTCAGGAAGCGTTCAGCGGACCGTCCAGTGGTCACCGGCGGACCGAACGAGGACTGTTTGTCGTCACGGTTCCGTGTATTTCCGGGTGTTCCACGGCTGCTCCGGCACATCTGCTCCGATCAGCTGGTCCAGCCTCCCCCCTCCTCCAGGCGTACAATCAACCAGCTCGACCGTTAGAGATGTCCTCTAGCTGAGGGACAAAGGGGGGGGAACGGGAATGAGCGTGGTGCGCCTGGCTGGGGACCACAGCACCCCGGGGCCAGACGGCCAGCCGGACTCTACTCCCCCAGTGAGGACGCGTTACCGCCGGGGCTTCTACCCATGATGTGCGACATCAGTGATGGACGCACGGATGATCAGGATGATGACGATGGTGATGGTGATGATGATGATGATGATGATGATGGTAGCTAAACAGTCAAAATATTGGCTACAAGCCAACCTAGAAAAGATATGTCACATGACCAGTCACAGAGTTGTGACCCCTGGTGGTCCAGCACACCTGTGCAGGTGTGTCTACAGCAAGAAACAGTTTCTAACATAATGCTGTGGGTTTACCTTTAGCAGAGTCTCTATTATTATTATTACAGTAGGAATAACTCCATGATTTCGGGCTGGCTCTGAGATTTGTGACGATTCACACTTTTGCGGCTTAAAACAACAAGTAATACTTGTTAACGGTCAGAGGTCGCCACAGCTTGTCATCCTCGAGAAGAACGCTCACATTTGATTGGCAAAGTTTTTCAGGCCAGATGCCCTTCCTGTCACAACCCTCTGCATGTATCCAGGCTTGGGACCAGCCTACAGTTGACACTAGCTTGTTCCTTCGTAGGGCTGCAGATGGGATGGAACCCGGGGCAGCATTCATGTGAAGCATGAGCTCTACCACTGAGATAAATCCCCAGATAAACAAAACATATTAACAAAGTTTAAAAAAAACTGCCAAAATGTTCAAGAAAAGCTTCATGAGTCTATTAAAATCAGGGCTTTGAAACAGTTCATGGAGCGAAAACGGAAACCAGAAACCAGTTTGGAAACAATAGTTTCAAATTTAGCCAATTATTAATGATTTATCTCTCCTATGAGCTGCAATTCAAAATTATGGTCCAGTCTGTTATCTCATTATTTAAAGGGAAGAGATCTCCTGCTTTATGCCAGGGTGAGGCACTTAAGTCTGATGCAACTTGATTGGAAAATGAATGATGACATTAAACCTGTGTAATGTAAACCTGTCTTTAGGTCCATGTGCTCATGAGTCGTCCCTTTATGGAGCCGTAGTCCTTCACCAGCAGCTTTTCCTGCAGTCTTCTCTCTGTACAGTGTTGGTGAGATTTATAGATTGAAACTGCTTGTTTTGCTCATCCAGGCTTACAATTGTAGTTTGGTAATTTTAGCTTGACTAATTTTGTAAATAGCCTCGCTCCATGGATGGTCAGTAATATTGAAGTTTGATAATTAATTTCTATAACATCCATTTGACATTTGGGAAACAAATTAGACATTAACCTTTTGATTTGAGGCCAGGAGGTAACGGTGTATTCAGCTGCCGAGGCACTCCATGTGTAATGGATTTACATCACAACGGTGCTTTAAGTAATTCAGCTTATGTATAGATAAACTCTGAGAAATCAGTTTTTTTTGTCTCACATGCAAAGTCCAGGTCTCTGTACAGTGTTACAGCTCCTAGCAAACAAAGCATAGTCTCTTGACTGATCTTGTTTAACTCTGTTTCAGAGCAGAAAATCTACAACAAAGGGCAAACAAAGTCAAACACATACAAATACCATGTTTCCCTTGAATTTTGTCAACTACCACAGGTACAGGCTTTGATTCCCAGAGGATTGATGGCTTTAATCCAGTTTTTTTAGATGCGAGCAAAGTTGTTGCATTCAGCTCAGAGAGGCGTTAAATCCTAGAATCAGATCAATATCTGTGACACAGTCTACAGCAGTAATGTTTGAATATAGTCCCTGAGGTCCAGACGATTGCTAGATTTAGTATTTTCTTTGCTAGTTTAAATTCACCTTCTGTCCCAGTCTCAATATAGATCTGATTTGAAAAAAAGAGAAAGAAATAAGCAGCAGTTTGGACTCTGGAGTCTAAATTTCAGAAGCTTAGAGTTCTGGCCACAAATGCTTTAATAAAATAACATAAGGTGTCACTATTGGCAGAATACTGAGGCCGTATGTAACTATACATTTTAATCTTGGTCAAATGCTGTTGAGAAGCACCATTTTACTGAGACACAGTTATCTGTGTCTCAGTAAGGTTTCCGAGGAATTTCTCTGTAATGAAATAAAGTCAAACTATGTTTAATTTGCATTTTCCTGAACATGAATCTAACCCTGGACCTCGACCTGAATCTAAACCTGAATGTAGAAATGAATCTAGAAGTGAACCTTGGCTTGAACAGGTCAAGGCGGATGACCGCCCTCCAGAGCCTGGGTCCTGCCTGGAGTTTCTTCCTCAATGAGGGAGTTTTTCCCCGCAACTGTCGCTTATGCTTGCTCTGGAGGTCATTGTTGGCTTTCTATCTGTTAAGCGCTTTGAAATGTCTTCAGATGCGATTAAGCGCTATATAAATAAAAGTTGATTGATTGATTGATTGATTGATTGAATCATTCATTGAACTTAGACCTGAATCCAGACCTGGACCTTAGATTTGACCCTGGACCTGACCCTAGATCTGAACATAGCCCTGAACCTATGCCTGAACTTAGCCCAGAACCGAGATTCAAACCTAGACCTGACTGTAGATATAGACCTAGTCATGGACTTAGACCAGAACTGAGACTTGACCCCAGAGCTGAAGCTATATCTAAACCTAAACTTGACCCTAAACCTAAACCTTGACTTGACCAAGTGAAGCAGCCACAGATCAGAACACTGCCCCCACAGGTACTGGGCATGATGGGTATGTCACCTCATGCACCTCTCTTCTCACCCTGATGCCCCATCACATTGGAACAGGGTCAGTCTGGACTCAACAGACCACATGACCTCCACAGTCCAGTCTTTATGCTCCTCAGCAGCTGATGCACTTATCATTAAAAATAAAACATCTGTTGACTATAAGACTGAAGGCTCTAACCTGGCTGATTGCTGTAGTTAAACTCAGTTGGTGACTGTCTTGTGGTTGTGGTGCCTCATGATGTGGTGTGTGTAGCTTGTATTTGAGGAATGAATAAAATGGTACAGGAATATTCCCTTAAAGGCATGCCTGCATTCTGATTTAGTGTAGGATTGTTTTTAAATCTATCAATAGAACAGTTTTACAGATGCACAAACGACCTTAGAATGATGATGGGAGCCACACTGTTTCTGACCCCAGCAAAGAAAATCTGACTCACCAGTTCCACATCAAGCTGCAGTGGGCCACATTTTGCCCGACCATCTGCCCTTCTTCTCACTTCATTGAGCATTATAATTGCCTCTAGTTGGACCATGTTGGCCACTTGTTAACACTCCCTAAAAGAGGAATGATGAGACAAAAGAAATGTTGGCACCACAACAACCTTTTTAATGTGAAGTTAATATGAGGGCATAATATGTCATCAGCTTGACACTCCAATCCAAAGCCTTTTCTGAGTACGACCACACTGGTTCCTGCAGTGCAGCCCCACTTTCACTGAGCTGAGAAATAAACTCCTGTCACTGCTTAAAGTTAATAATTTAACAGTAACTGTCGAGGTCTGCCATCCCATCCTTAGACCTGTGAGGAAAAGTCTTTTGTCTTCAATGGAATTGGATTTAAATCTTTATAGAGAGCTGTTACATTACCTAGACAACCATGTCAACCAGCTTGTGTCCTGCCTGCTTTGGAAACATTATACACACATGTAAACGGAGGCAAGACAAACCTACACATGTGTAAGAACAAACACACACACACACACACACACACACACACACACACACGCACACACACACACACACACACACACACACACACACACACACACACACACGGTTGATTCATGAGCTGAACTTGATAACAGCTGCTAACAGGAAGACAGAGAGATGGATGTCGGACCAGGACCAACAGAGTTCTGTGAGCTCAGACGACTATAAGATTATTTTAATTCTTTTTAATCAACAGTAACAACAGTATTATCATCCAACCTAATTTAAAAGCTTTCTGGGGTTGTCAAAGAACCTGCAAACCTGCACAATGTATTATTTCTATTTTTCTATCACCATGAGGAAATCATTGGTTGTGAAGTGTAACATTATAACCAGGGCTCAGTGCACGTCGCCATGGCGATGTTGTTTTACTAGTAGTAGCCAGAGGGCCAAATTAAGTAAGACCATTTAATTGCAGTCAGACTTTTTTGACTCTATAAACTACCCATATTTTTGGAATCAACTTTTTAACATTAGTTTATGAGTTAGGAAAAATAATATGATTTTTCATAATTGCAGGTCTTGATCTATTTTTTGTCACTAATTGTGCTTCAATTGGTATTTTGCTTGTCAAAAAAAACAAAAAATAAAAAAGGCCTCTTCCTGCAGTATTAAAGAAAATGGAAAAAAATATTTGCACTCATTACTGTGTTAAAAAAGACAAACTTACCAGGTTTTATTAGAATCGCTTCATCATGAAAGAAAGGTTCTTCTCAGATACATGTATTTATTGAATGTTTGTTGTGTACGGCAGAATGTATTTACTTTCCGAAGGCAAGATTCTCTCTAAAACAGGGTTAGGCCTCACTTTCTGATAAGAAACTGCAAAATAAATAAATAAAAATATTCTAATTTCATTAATCTACTGTTTGTTGAAAAAATGTGGGGCACTGTAACAGATATATTGGAAAATAGCACAAGAGGCAACATTTGAAATGTTTTAAGATAAAATAAATAAATAGTAATAAATAATGTATAATTTATAATAATAATAATAATAATAATAATAATAATAATAATAATAATAATAATAATAATAATAATAATAATAATAATAATAATAACAATAATAATAATAACAATAATAATAATAATAATAATAGGTGGAACAGGTGGAGGAGAAGCTAGAAAGGTGGAGGTTTGTCCTGGAAAGGAGAGGAATGAAGGTTAGCCGCAGTAAGACAGAGTACATGTGTGTGAATGAGAGGGACCCAAGTGGAAGAGTGAGGTTACAGGGAGAAGAGATCAAGAAGGTGGAGGATTTGAAGTACTTAGGGTCAACAGTCCAGAGCAATGGAGAGAGTGGAAAAGAGGTGAAGAAGCGTGTCCAGGCAGGATGGAACGGGTGGAGGAAAGTGTCAGGTGTGATGTGTGATAGAAGAGTTTCAGCTAAAATGAAAGGAAAGGTGTACAAAACTGTGGTGAGACCAGCGATGTTGTTTGGTCTAGAGACAGTGTCACTGAGGAAAAGACAGGAGACAGAGCTGGAGGTAGCAGAGATGAAGATGCTGAGGTTCTCTCTGGGAGTGACCAGGATGGATAGGATCAGGAATGAGTACATCAGAGGGACAGCACATGTTAGAGGTTCTGGAGATAAAGTCAGAGAGGCCAGACTGAGATGGTTTGGACATGTCCAGAGGAGAGATAGTGAATATATTGGTAGAAGGATGCTGAGTTTTGAACTGCCAGGCAGGAGGCCTAGAGGAAGACCAAAGAGGAGGTTTATGGATGTAGTGAAAGAGGACATGAAGGTAGTTGGTGTGAGAGAAGAGGATTCAAAGGACAGGGCTAGATGGAGGAAATTGATTCGCTGTGGCGACCCCTGAAGGGGGTAGCCACAGCTACATATGGGGTTTCAGTGATTACTAGTTATTACACACTGGTTTCAGTCAGATGTTAGGTTTTTATTTAAGATGTAAAATAAGCAATAAACTTTTCATTAAATGTGTATTTTTATCCCATTCTCTTTCCTACATTGTTTGGTTTTGCTTGCTTGAAGGACAATTGCAGCTGACAAATGTATTTGAGTAAAATCGTGTGCAGATTAAGTTTTCCAGTGGGCTGTAGAACCGTGCGTCCCAGCAGGTGGGCAAATACAACTTTTTAGCTGTGATTACTGGTCATGGGGGGGTTTCTAGCTGGAATCGTACAGAAGAACATGGTGGAGTGTGATTTTCCCATGCTTTCAACAGGTGAATCTCACAATGACTTATAAGCTTTCCCTCATATCAGCCAACCGCACAGCAGGCAGCAAGTGGAAGATCTGCTCAGCGACACTAACAATGCAGTTGAGCCATTTTATGAAAACCTAAAAGCAAAAATGTTTCCCACATGCTGACAAGTGTCTGTTAAAGAAAAATAAACAGCCCAAATTCAAAATGTCAAAGTGTCCATTTAAGGGAGCACCATGCTGTTATGTGCTTAGTTGTTTGGGCCTGGTTCAACACTGGGAGGTGGTAAATCTGAATAGCAGTTTGGCTTGTTAGAGTTTGGAGAAGTTAGATGAGGCGTTGGCGACGCTCCGTAGTGCCAAACATAGGCTCATTACAGCGAGGCTAGGATGGACAAACAGCTGGAGGCGGCTTCCTCTCCCTCTCTTGCTGCATCAGTCCATTTTTCTGACCAACTCCATTCATCCCAATGTCTCGCTTGCTTCCTTTCATACGTCTGGAGAGTCTTCCTCTCCTCTCCTCCGCTTTCTATCGCTTCATTGAATATTTCTTTAGCATGTGTGTGAAGGTTTTTGCAGAACGTGTCAAATCTGAGAGAACATGTGAATTATAATTTCAAATAGGATTCCACCCAATACAAATAAAAAAAAAAAGATAATGAATGAACAACAATTATGCCATACTATGTTCTGCAGTGATGTTCTTATTAACTAGCTTCCACATGCATTCTATTGTTTTTGCTGGTGAAAGCTTCAGGGGTGCATATGATCAGTCCCTGATTGAAGATGAAAGGTCAGCTCACTTAGGACCAATCCCGATTGTTCTTTTTAATCCCACCCTTCATATTCAAGTGATCCTTGCTTTTTTCTTGCCCCTTCAAACTAGTGCTTAACAAATACAGTTGGATTGGATATTACAGGTAGTGGTTGAGACCTTTTGTCTAGGAAATGGGGCGCCACTGGTCACATCATCAATAAGTTCCGTTCGGGTTCAGATAGTTATGACAGACATTTGTAGACTGGCAGACGAATATATCAGGTCACTCAATCTCACAGCAGTTTGGCAACACATTTATATTGTGATGGAAATCAGATCAGATTCCTGGTTTTGCTCAGGCATCGTATGAAAACAATGAAGTATTGTAGTTCTACACAAGCCTGTTACTGCTAATGAAGTTGATACACAATGGATTCATGTTTATATCATGCTATATTTAGAAAAAGTACAGTTTTTATGGTAGTCATATCATTTTATC
>NC_090779.1:2712500-2760000 GCF_040054535.1 Antennarius striatus | reverse complement strand
TATCATTACACTCTTTCATTGTTGCGCCTGTGTTATTGTATGTTATCCTTTGCTTTGCAGGAGAACTTGTAGGTGTTGCTAGTTGGCCATCAGGACTGTATCTTTGAAAGCCATGAATGCCAGTGCAATGTGCCAGTGGGCCAGTGGGAAGTCATCAGTCAAGCTGTCTCATAACTCATTAGTGTTTAGCGGTAGCCATGTTTACAGGCTTACCGTTGTGTTAGATGGTGCAGAAAGTGGATTTTGGTGTAACTAAATTTGTTAGGTGAAGGTTAGGAGCTCCTCCTAAAAAAGCAACATTCAGAAACTTGAGATTCTACGTTTGTATTTGATCACAGAAATATAATCAAAAATTAGACGCTCTCTCTCTCTCTCTCTCTCTCTCTCTCTCTCTCTCTCTCTCTCTCTCTCTCTCTCTCTCTCTTTCAGGAGTCTTTCTACAAGCCATCGTTAACAAAGAGGGTTGGAGATCTCCTACGGAGGATTTTACAAGGCGCTGTAGCTGTCAACAGTTTTATTGCAGTTTTGAATCCAAATATGTCGGATAACTGTCCGTTCTGTTCTCAGAAGGAAACTATTTTTCACTGCTTCCTAGACTGTTAGAGACTCGACAATCCATTCCTGTTTTTAGAGGGAATCTTTCTCTCATCTGATCTTGTTTTTGACAAACATATATATATATTATATATATATATATATATATATATATATATATATATATATATATATTATAGGTTTGAAATGCAGGAAGAATCAAAAACAGGATCGGCAGATTCTAAATTTTCTTCTGGGCCAAGCAAAGATGGCGATTTATCTAAGCAGGAGGAAAAGGTTGAAGGTTCATCTGACTGCAGTTCAGAAGCCGTTTTAAAAAGGACGTGTCAAAAAAGAATCAGGATCGATTTTAACTATTTCAGAGCTATGAATGATTTAGACACTTTTACGAACCCATGGTGTGTCAAAGGTGGTTTATGTTCCGTGTTAAATGAGGAACTCAACTTCAGTCACTGTTTGGTTTAACTCAAGTATATTTTGCCCACATTTCATACAGTTTTTATTAAGTGTGTGTTCATGTTTGAGTGAATCTCTCTTAGATGTTGTTAACGTAACTATCTTGTAATACCGACTTCATGAATAAATGTCATTTTAAAAATCAAAATCTCTCTCTCTGTCTTTTTGACCACTTTTGTGTCTCATGGAATTGCGTTGCGTACCGAGACTCGTGGAACGTAGCACACTTCTGTATGCTGTTAAATTAAAATTAAACTCAAACTGGCCTATCTGCCACTCTCTCTCTCTGTCTCTTTTCCTTGACCTATCTCTTTCCCCAGTGAATTTTTCACGACCAACAGGTGAAGGCGGATGACCCCCCTCCAGAGTCTGGGTCCTGCCCGGAGTTTCTTCCTCAATGAGGGAGTTTTTCCCCGCCACCGTCGCTTATGCTTGCTCTGGAGGGCATTGTTGGCTTTCTATCTGTAAAGCGCTTTGAAATGTCTTCAGATGTGATTAAGTGCAATATAAATAAAAGTTGAAGTTGAAAATGTGCGTATGGCATCACGTAACAACCTACTAAAAATCCGTGATGAGGTGAAGCCGCACGCGAAGGTGCGAGAGATTACTGTATATTTGTTCATCAGTATTATCATCGCTCAGGCCCAAGTACGAACTGAATCGATCTGCAGGCCTTGTTGAAGAGCAACGAGTATTTCCTGGCTTTTCTTTTTGAGTGTGCTGAATGACAGCAACATAGCACGGAGTGACGATAGACCAGTACGGCCTGATACATGGGGTGCGTCTCTAACCACTGCTCTAATCTCTACCTCATAGTCTTTTTTTTTTACAAGTTCAACGGTGGTGCTCTCTGGAGGGAAACAGGATCTGCCCATGTGAGGAGTGAGTCAACGGCATCCTTTACAGAATGTCTTCCTTTCTTTCCTTCTGGATTGCCTACTTTTCTCTTCCCCTCTCTCCTTGTCCATTAGTATGCAGGATCTGTTGCCCGCTACTCTTTCCCCACACAGCGCATCAACCAGCGTTGATTAATTTCAGCCTATTAGCGTCCCTGGTTCCCCTCCCCCGGCTCCACCCAGGTTAAATCCCTGTGCACGTGCGCATGCACGCTCGCAGGCGGGGGTTGCTGCTGGGTGAATGATGGCAGAGAGAGGTTGCCAGGGAGCCAGTTGTTGTCAGAATGATATTAATGATTGTGCTGTTCTGGCCTGAAGAGTGTGTGTAGGCGGCAGTGTGTTCCGCTGTGTGTTTGTACATGTGTGTAAGAGTGCATCTTTAAATTTGGTGTGTGCACTTCAAGATGGTTGGTCAGGTGAGTGTGTGTCCGTGGCCGGGTCAGAAGTGTGTGTGTGTTTGTCCGACCGCTGCCTACACGCTGTTAGAGGCTGTTTTTGTGTTTCTGTCTGTAGCTGTGTGTGATATCCACCAATGCCATGGCCTGAGGGACACAGGTTTATGTATGTATGTGTGTGTGTGTGTGTGGGTGAGAGACAGACAGTGTGTGTGTGTGTGTGTGTGTGTGTGTGTGTGTGTGTGTGTGTGTGTGTGTGTGTGTGTGTGTGTGTGTGTGTGTGTGTGTGCTCTGCGGAGGCCTGTCCTAGATTCTTTCCCCTCACCGGGGAGCAAGAGGATCCAAGGACTGACGCACATCACCTGACGGCCGCCCCACTGCTGCACGGCCCTGCACTGTGTGTGTGTGTGTGTGTGTGTGTGTGTGTGTGTGTGTGTGTGTGTGTGTGATGGAGATGGAGTGACTACATATGTGTACCTGTGTGTCACAGTGATGTGAGACTGTGCTCAGAAATCAATCAGTCGGAGCAGGAGTTTGGACTTGAGAGAACTGACATGTATGTTGGTGTGTGTTTCCGTGAGTGTAGACAGTTTGAGGTAGCATAAGTGTGTGTGTGTGTGTGTGTGTGTGTGTGTGTGTGTGTGTGTGTGTGTGTGTGTGTGTGTGTGTGTAGTTGTATTTGTGTTCTACCTTGGGGCAAAGTGAAGAAAAATGTGTCACATAAAGCTTGAAGACAACAGCCCTAACCGTGTTCTACTCAACCTCAGTATGTATGAAGGTGTGTGTGTGTGTGTCTGTGTGTGTGTGTGACTGAAAGTAATTACCAGGGCTAATCATGAAATATAAATGCAGGACAGTAAAAAGACCATAATTCAGGTAGTGGGTTGCTGATCCAGCAGCATGTACACATTATTGTTGAGGCTACCTTTAGGTCATCAGTGATGATTACAGTAGAAGAATATGGCACAAGTTATGGCTTTTTTTTATTGATTTTTTTTGCCATGATCAGATCACATGTAACACCATGAAGGGCTGCCGCTCTGCTAAGATGACCTAAAAAAAAATCCATTTGTATGCCCATCTCTTCAGTCCTCCAAACGGCGTTTTCATTCAACCTGATGGCAGAAATGTGGCAAAAACGTCTGTCTTTGGCGTAGAAGTTTGTCATGAAAACAGCCCCTAAGAAATTCAAACTTTCTTGACACAAGATAAGAATCATATGGCCAGGAAGATGAGAGAGAGAGAAAGAAAGAAAGTCTTCCTGGTTGATAAGGCACCAGTGTTTCTTGACCTCACTCTGAACAGTGAAGTCTGATGTGGTAACAGATGACTTATCAGAGGATGTTGGACGTTTTAAATACACACATTTTTTCAGCAATGCAACATTTTCAGAGAGAGAATATATTTTTATTTATGTTGACTTCAAGTACAATCTTACAAATGTTTGGGAAGAGACATGAACATATTTCTTATTAGAAATTGTCCACAGGAGTTGTACATGTCAGTACAGTATACAGTAATCAACGCATATCCGTGCATCAACAGACATGGCTTCACCTCATCGCTGATGTTTAGTAGGTAGTCAGTAGTAGGTAGTACTTAGTTTGCCTCTGACTGCATCTAAAATCTCTTTCCAAACTGCCTCTTATTGCACTAAAATTATTCTTTCGACGTGGAATCTGGTGCTGGAAATCACAAGCTAAAAGCTAACCACTATGTATTATTTCCACGAGAAGTCTTCAATGAATAAATATATTATTAAGCTTATTGTAATAGTATTAATAGTGAAAAATGGTGCTGAAAACATTTTTGAGTTAAAATTGAAACTCATTTTGAAGCTGAACTTCTACCAGAATTACTAGAATTAGTCGTCTATCCCTCCCAAGCCTCTGTCCCATTTTAAGAAGGTGAAGGGTCACATTAGATGATTGGTAAAATATCCATAATCACATATTTTAAATCTCCCATGACTACTTGAGTCCATACCATATGAGGAGCTGATAGCATATTCATACTGTCACAGCTCTATAGGTGCAGACACTCGCAGGCCTCTGTGCTTTATTAAAAATGGTCATGAATATCTTATAGGCTGCTAATACTGCATCATACATTTGAATCTTGGCACATTAAACTTTTAATACACATTAGCCTGGCATAGAAAAAAAAACATGAGTAGAAGACGAACACCTGGATTAGACATAAAAATCATCTTAAAACTATTTATATTTCTCTATTCAAATAAGATAATATAAGATAATCTTATATTCTAATCTTTGTAAATACTGTTAGATTTAAATCATCATTTATATAGAAATCAACCATCAGTTTTTTCACATTATATATATATATATATATATATATATATATATATATATATATATATATATATATATATAATTTATTATTTTTTTTAAAATATATATTTTATTATTTACGTTAATTTAAACATTTATGAACCCTCCCACTAACTAATATTATATCCGTATGCTGTCAGTCACGGTATCACATGACCACCTACTAAAACTCCTCAACGTAGTGAAGCCAGGCATCTTGAAGTGAGAATACGAGAGGGATTACTGTATATCCCCACCTATATATTTGAATAAGCTCACTTGAAAAAGTCTCACACTGTTACGCTGTCACCAACTCCACCCACTACCTGTCAATCAAACGCCCAACCAATCACGGAGCATCTGATATCCATGCCTGATGTACTTATTTTTCCTTGACATTTTATTACTTAGCATGCTGATGATGTGTTACCACGGTGATGTGGAGGGTAGAGCTGCTGCCTCACAGCAGGAAGGTCTTGGGTTCAGCTCCAGAGTTTGTTTTGGTCTGTCTTTACAGCATTTCTGAGATATGTTTCCACCGAAAGGCCAACGACCAGACAACACGATCTCTGAAAGGCACTGACAGCCCAGAAGTCCTACCTGTTTCTTGGCTCTGTTAGATGAGCTCCAGATGAGTGACTGGTGCTGGTCAATAATTCAGGAGCTCTAATCTTCAGGGTGGTGTGGCTCAATGGTTCAGTTTGACCCACCTGTCTGTCTCAAAATATTGCTGATCTGTGACTTTAAGTATGGGGACTTATAGTTACTCCCTCTTTTGGATGACCTATGAGTTTGACCTTGTCCCTGCAGAGTCCCCCGCCCTCCGCCCACACACACAAACACACACACAGCGTTGAATGGATGTCCTCTCCTCTCCTCTCCTCTCCTCTCCTCTCCTCTCCTCTCCTCTCCTCTCCTCTCCTCTCCTCTCTTTCCGGTTTCCGGTGAGCGTGAGTGTGAGTGGTGGATCGAGTGGCGGATTGAGTGGCGCGAGTGTTTTGAATGGTTTTCTGTCCTTGTGGTTGGACAAATTGCACCTTCTTTCTTTTTCTTCTGTACTATGTACATGGTCAGGTAAGTGCTTTATTATTATTTTTTTTGGTGTGGGAATCGTTATTGTGTATTTGCTGGTGTTGTGAGGACTCTCAGGGCGCAATGGCGCCCGCCGAGCCGCCACCTCCGTCACTCCAGCAGGGAGTACGGATCGTCCCTCCGGATAACACCGTGTCGGTGGAAGATGTTCTGCTGGCGGTAGGAGACCAGGTGGGTCATGAAAATGTTTTATATGCTTCAAGGATGAACAAAGGCGTCGTTGTCTTCCTAAAGGAAGACCAGAACGTCTATCAGCTGATTGAGCGTGGTGTGATCATCAATCAGCTGTTTGTTCAGGTGTCCCCACTGTCTGCACCATCCACGCGGATCACCGTGTCAGGTGTCCCGCCGTTTATTCCAAATGAGTTGTTGGAAAATGGGTTCCGTCGGTTCGGTAAATTTGCCAGTGGTTTTACTGAAATAAAACTGGGTTGTAAAAGCCCTAAACTGAAGAACATGAAGTCCCTGCGCAGGCAGGTGTTCATGTTTCTGGACACACCCGATCAGTCTCTGGAGGTGTCCTTCACAGTGAAACACGGTCACATGTCCTTCATGGTGTACGCTAATTCAGGGCAGATGAAATGTTTTGAATGTGGTGATGTTGGACATAAACGTGCACTGTGTCCGCGCAGGCAGCAGGCGTCCGCTTCCGCGTTACCCGTGGAGGGCGGCGCCGCCTCTGCTGCGGTGGAGGCTGATGGTGCTGTAGGGGCGGAGGAGATCGCGTCCGCGGTTGCGGAGCGTAGTAGCCAGGTAGCGGCTGAAGCCGCTCCAGGTGTCGGTCGGCACGTGTCCTCGGAATTGGCGCGTGGTGACGAGGTAGCGGTCGAAGCCGCTCCCGTTGCTGATGCGTTCTTTTCCGAGGTTGCGGCCGGTCGTGTTAAGGCGGCGGCGAAGGCCGCTCCAGATGTGTGTATGCTTGTATCTTCGAATGCAGCGGTCTGTAATGTAACGGTGAAATGTATTGATGTAGTTGAAGAAAGAACTAATGTAGTTGAATCGTTGACGGCACGCGATTCCGTGGATACCGAAAGTGTTTCCGTAATTGTGCAAAGTAAGAGATCTAGAAAGAGATCTAATAAGAGATCCTTGGAGGGACAGAACCAGGCTGAGGTTCAGGCTGATCAGAAGCTGGTCTCCGGAGCTATGGAGACCAGCAGCGGCAGCACCTGCTCTCTGACTGAGGTCATTGAGACTTCTCGGATGGGTGATGTTGCTGCTGCCGCTCCAAAGGAAGTGAATGATAATGATAGTGAAAATGGGAATGAAGGACAGATTGCGTCTTATAGCCAGGAATCCATTGTGAATGACATGGACTACAACTCTGAGTCGGATACAGTTTCTGTGGGAGAGTCTGCCAGCAAGCCTACAGATCTGTATTCTCTAGAGGACATTGTTCATTTTCTAGATGAAACATACAAAAGATCAACGGACATTAATGATTATTTTGATGATGCCGATAAATTCATTCGTTCGGTTAATATTATTAAAAGGAGGGTTGGTTTTGACCAGTTAGATGAACGAAAGCGATTTCGTTTAAAGAAACATATCACAACTCTGCAAAAGGAAAAAAAATCGGGTAAAATTGTCAAGAAAGTTAAAAATTCTACATGACCATGTACAACATGGTGTTTCATGCTGAACTTTGGGATCTTCTGAGCATTGGATGTTGGTTTTTGTCTGCTTATCTTTCCTATCTTTCGTATGGAAAAATTAAAAATCGGTTCTTTAAACATCAACGGAGGGAGGGATAAGCAGAAGAGAGCTTTGGTGTCTGAAGTCATAACCCAGAAGGGAGTGGACGTGATGTTTCTCCAGGAGACTCATACCACTCCTGCTGACGACACAGATTGGACTTTATGGTGGGAGGGGTCGCTTGTCCTCAGCCACGGTAGTAATTTTAGTGCAGGTGTGGCTCTTCTTTTTAGACTAAAGGACAACATGAAGGTTTTATCCTCTTCTGAGGTGGTGAAGGGTCGGCTCCTCCTGGTTAGAGCAGAAATTAATAATTGTGTGTTTTTTTTTCTGAACATTTACGCTCCAAACCAGGGAACCGACAGGATAGACTTTTTTAACATTCTGGAAGAAGAACTGAGGAAGCTCCATCAAGAACAGATAATTTTAGGGGGGGATTTTAACTGTACTTTGGATTTTACGCTGGATAGAACTGGCGAAGAGCCTCATCCACTATCCTCAAGGAAACTGAAGAGCATCATCAGCCAGGCAGATCTAGTGGATACGTGGAGGGTTAATATCCAAAATCCAAACAATACACATGGTTAAAAGTAATAAACAGCAGGATATGTGCAGCTAGACTAGATCGGCTGTACATTTCAGTTTCTGACCTCCTCACTAGCTGACAGCAAGGTAACCCCCGTTGGCTTCATGGACCATCATTTTGTTTGTACGGATTTGATCCTTTCACCAGGTGGGAGGGTTAATTCCTACTGGTGTTTTAACAACAAACTCCTGCAGGATAGGAGTTTCTGTAGGAGTTTTCGGATTTTCTGGCAGAGATGGAGGGAGAGACGGGTCGACTTCAATTCGATAAAGTTGTGGTGGGAGGTTGGAAAGACACAGATCCGGGTGTTCTGCCAACAATACACAGCTTTATCGACTTTCAAACTTAAGACAATTGTAAAAGAGCTTAAAGCGGACATTAATTCCTTAGAGAAGGGATTACTTCAGGACTAAAGACCAAACGCAGGTTGCTTACTGCAGGAAAAGAGGCAGGAGCTCAGCTCTTTCCTCCAAGAAAGAGTGAAAGGGGCGCTGGTCCGGTCCCGCTTCCTTCAACTGAAGGATATGGATGCTCCCAGCTCTTTCTTCTTCAACCTGGAGAGATCAGTAGCGCAGAGGAAGAGCATAACCTGCCTGCAGCTTCCAGGAGGAGTTCTATCTAGTGATCCAGCAGAGATGAGGCAGCACGCAATGGACTTTTATGCGGACCTCTTCGGGGCAGAAGATTGCAGCATTGAGAGTCGTGAGGAGCTCTTGGATGGTCTTCCTCAACTTAGTCAGGAAGAGAAAGCTGTTCTGGATCTGGAGTTGTCTCTGGAGGAACTTACTGCAGCTGTTAATCAAATGGCGTAAGGTAAGGCGCCAGGAATTGATGGCCTCTCATCTGAATTCTATTAACATTTTTGGAATATCCTTGGGCCGGATCTGCACGGGGTCATCCTTGACAGTTTTAGAACTGGGTCTCTTCCTGTGTGCTGCCAGAGAGCAGTGTTCTCTCTACTGCCGAAGAAGGGGGACCTGACTTTAATCAAGAACTGGAGACCGGTTGCTCTGTTGTGTACGGATTACAAGGTGCTCTCCAGAGCGCTGTCCAATCGGTTAAAAGATGTTTTAGCTTTAATGGTGGACCGTGACCAGACTTACTGTGTCCCTGATAGGAGCATCATGGACAATATTTTCCTTGTGAGAGACATTTTTGATTTGTGTCGGGAATATGGTGTTAATGTTGGTATTGTGTCACTAGACCAAGAAAAAGCTTTTGATAGGGTAGACCATTCATATTTGTTTGCTGCACTTAAAGCTTTTGGTTTTGGTGATGGGTTTATGTCTTGGGTTAGTTTATTGTATAATGGTGCACAGTGTATGTTGAAGATGGGGGCAGGGCTGAGTCGGCCGATTCCTGTGCAGCGAGGGATCAGGCAGGGCTGTCCTATTTCAGGACAACTCTACGGCCTTGCCATAGAGCCCTTGCTGTGCAGATTGCGAGGGCGGCTCGGTGGTTTTTCAATACCTGGATCCCTTGATTTTGAGCGTCCTCCTGTTTTATCCGCTTATGCTGATGATGTTTGTGTTTTTGTGTCAACACAGGGGGATGTTCAGAATTTGAGGGATACTCTGTCCTTATATGAAAGTGCCTCATCTGCACGGGTGAATTGGGGAAAGAGTGAGGCATTGTTGATAGGGCAGTGGAGGGATCAAGTGGTACCTACATTGCCTGGAGGGCTTAAGTGGGGGAATGAGGGGCTAAAAGTTTTGGGTGTTTTTTTTGGGCACTGAGGGCTTCAAGAGGAGGAACTGGGAGGGAGTGAAGGAGAAAGTGTGCGCTAAGTTGTCTAGATGGAAATGGTTGCTGCCCCAGCTGTCATATAGGGGAAGAGTTCTGGTTGCTAATAACTTGGTTGCCTCGACTCTGTGGCACAAGCTGGTTCCTTTGACTCTACCGTCCGGTCTATTGGATGAGATCCAAAAGACTATTGTGGACTTCTTCTGGTCTGGCCGGCATTGGGTCAAAGCACCAGTGCTTTACCTGTCGGTTAGTGAAGGAGGCCAAGGACTTGTGGATGTCATATCTAAACTTGCCTCATTCCGACTGCAGACAGCTCAGAGATTCCTTTACGGCAGTGGCCCTAGCTGGCTGGATTCTGCTCGTCTGCTGCGGGGAGGTTGGCCTACGACAAACAGCTGTTCCTGCTTCGTTCAGAGGAGCTGGACCTTTCTTGGCCGTCTTCTTTTTACGCAACTGTTATGCAAGCCTGGAGGATGTTTAACATAGCCCGCACTAAGCCTGAAACACCAGGACTGTGGCTATTTGATGAACCTTTATTTTTTAATGATTTTTTAAAAACTGACATTTTGCAGTCAGTTAGCTTGAGGGTTAAGCTGAGGGGAGCTGGCTGCACTAAACCGGGGCATCTGATGGGGACGACGGTCGATGCCCTAAGGGAGAAGTGTGGCATCAACTCCATCAGACTGGTTGAGAGAGTGGTGGATGAAGTCTGTGCCGCCCTACCCCCTTCATTAAGAAGATCTGCAAGGGACCGGGACCTCTGTAATCAGTGGAGCGAGGAAGGCATTTACGTTTTTCCTTTGGTGACAATAACCCCAGCCGTTGGGGAGTGGAGGGAAGGAGGAGGCCAACTCCTGACCATGTCGACACCCATACTTGGCAGTTTTAAAGAGGCAAAGAAGAAGGACCTCTATGTGATGTGTGTAAAGATCACGCACATTAGGACATTGGGGGGTGTAGGGGAGTCGAGGTGGGCCCGTTTTTTTGGCCCAGATTCTTCCCCAAAGGGCAGTTGGCGGAGCCTGTACAAGCTGCCTGTTGAGAAACGGGCAGCAGACCTCCAGTGGAGGGTTGTACACGGGGCTATAGCCATGAACAGATACAGGGCGCACCTTGATCCTGAGCTGGGGGAGGGGTGTATTTTTTGTGGAAATTGCGAAACCCTGGAACATTTGTTTGTTCAGTGTGCCCGGTTGGTGGCACTATTTGATTTACTAAAAAGGTGGTTTCGGGGTTTTGGAAATGATTTTACGTTTGATCTGTTTATCTTTGGGCCTAAATACTCAAAGGTAAGTAAGCCTGTTATTGTGTTGCTAAATTTTTTGTCTGCAACTGCCAAACTTGCGATTTGGATTACACGCAGGAACCGGACTCGGGGAGCTGGTAGCACAGAAGTTGTGCCTGTGATGGTGGGACTGTTAAAAACCAGACTAAGGGTTGAACACTCCTACTACAAGATGACGGACAACTTGATGGTTTTTAACCAAACATGGGGTGTTGGGGAGGTTTTATGTTCTGTAGGTGAAGAAAACTCTTTGGTTATTAATTTTTGATTAATCTCTTTGATGTTATTGTTTTCTGGTGGTTTTGATTTTTTTTGATGTGGTGACTTATGATGTTTAGTTAAATGTAAATAAATGTTTCTTTGAAACCTCTCCTCTCCTCTCCTCTGTCTTCTCAGTGCTAGACCAAATAAAACATGTTTTCCGTCTCCTGTTCTTCCTCAGGTAAGAGCTCCAGGAGTGGGTGTGCGTGATCCTTCCTCCTCCTCATCAACTTCCTCTTCCCCCTTTTGCACTTTCCCCTAATGACATTTACAAGATTTTCCTCAGTATGTCTTCCATTAGGTGCTATGCAATTTTATTTTTTTATATGCATGTATATCTTGGCTTATATCATTTCAAGTTACATCATTCTTGATTAAATGTCGATTTTGAAAAAATACATGGAAAAACAGAAATTGCTTTACTGGACTTTACGTCTATCCGCCACAATATTGGAATTGTAAAACCACTAGTAAACCGTAAAAAACACATAATATCATGTTACTGTACAGTAAATAAGAATTAAAGACATATAATCCATTATGCACTGGCAGAGCGTCCAGAGTCTCTTCACACCTCTCGCCCATAAGTCTGCTGGGATAGACTCCAGCAACTCCAGTGGCTAAAGACAAGACAGGGAAGATTTTTCCCGTGTCGTATTAAAATTAAAAAAACAAAAAAACAAAGTGTTAATTTATAAGCTTATCATAGATTTTATTAACCAAAAATTATTGAAAATTGTTATATAAAGAAAGTACAATACAGAACTGGGAATGTTAATTCAACTTACATTGTTTTTTGACTTGGAAACAATTACAAGTAATGCTGTAAAATGACGTTTACCTCAATACAAAACATATATTTTCACACATCCCTGTGTATGACTAGTAATACCTTAATGATGCATCAATGGAAAAATTCCCTTTTCTCTGTATAAACTGTATGCATGTACTGTATACATATGCATTTACGTATTTATGTATGTGTGTACATGCATGCATATATGTATGCATGCATGCATACTTATATGCATGTCTGTATTTATGCATGTATGTATGCATGTATGCATGCGTGTATGTATGTATGTATGGATATACGTATGTATGTACTATATATAAAAACTATCAAAAACTGTTGGAATTCTAAATGCTTGAATAGTCAAACTGAGATCATTGTTCCTGTCCACCTGAGGTTTGTGGACCGTTTCTGTGAAACTGTTTTGTGGTGTTTGTTTGCACATCTAATAACAACATATGTTCTTCTTTTTGCATTGTGTCTGTTTCTGTGTTTGTCGGCCAGTTCTAGGAATAGTGACAGCGGACTTCGCATCAGGGATGGTACACTGGGGGGCAGATACCTGGGGATCTGTGGACATCCCTGTTGTTGGCAGGGTGACTACACATACATACCATAGACACAGAGACAGCTTTTAATGAGTTTCCATCATTTAATTATCGAACAAAGTAAAGCCCCAGTTTTTTACATCCCCCTGAAATTATTGTTCTGCCACAACTGAGCTGGCAAACAGATAAGAGCTCCAAAAGTGTGGTACATATTATGGGCTAATGTAGCCATCTCTATTGTAGTTATCTTTTGATTGTTTCTCTCTTCCTGTGTGCATAGAGGGAGGCGATTCTATTTCTGGCCTTATGGACGGTGAACTTTTGAATGTGTGGACAGACTTTTTTGGCTGCTTTGGATTGTAGGGTTGTTATTGCTTCGAACTGATCTATTTTGAACTTTTTAAGTCACAAAGCAGCAACAACAACCAGAACAAATAAAACAACGTGTCTTAATGCTAAATGATAGTAAATTGCTTTTCTGTTAACTTAGTCACTCTAGCTGGACAAAAACTTGTTCAACATAGCAAACTAATTCAGCATATTTAAATATATGAAGAAAAAATCTAATCATCAACAAGATTTCTACTTTTAAGCTTCATGTTTCTGCTTCTATGATATTCAGATGTGTTCCACAAGAGGAACATTATACCTGCTTAAAATTCATTCATTACTTGTACATTAATTCATTACCATTGTAAATTATTTGTCATGATATAAAAGATGTGCTGTTTGTCATCCATCTGCTGTATATTGTGGTTTCATCCCAACACTTCTCATCGGGCTATGGTCATCTGTTGTGAAATCATGTGGAATTCTTCTCCACATCCTTTTCTTCCTGGCGACATTCTTCTTTTGGATCAAAGACAAGTGTTTAGGAAAATAGGAATGAATGGAAATTTTTGATGCAATCTTCTTTCTCTAATTTTTAATTACTAACAGTGGTAACAGTGTTTTTAATTGTCAGTAAAAGGTCATGGTGAACAACAAAACCTCTGAAGGATATAGTAAAAACATCCTGTGACCCAGTAAGTTCTACAGAGTAGATACTGTACTGTCCCTTCAACTTAGGATCCTCTCTCCTGAGGCGGTGTCACAATGGCAGCAGTGAGGTTACACAATATCCTCCTGTGACTCCAGAGTGCATTAGCGACCTGGAAACTAAATATCACTGTTTCACACAGGAACCTCTCCGCTAAAGCCCTGCATACAGTAAATGAACCCCCTCTCTCACCACGGATTGCTGGGAGACATGTATACACGTATGTATTTAGGCATGAATAATGATGGATGCACTTGGGCTAAAATACGTCACCATTCACATATCCCCAAAGCCAATTAGACGAAAGGTTATTCTTGTCGCAGCCAATTAAAATCTGATCGGGTTCAGTTTGTAGATTAGTTCCTGTGAACACTGCTTTGATAGATTGGATGGATTTTCATTGTGTGAGTTGTAATTATAAAAAGCCGTGTTTGTAATGATGAAAATAAATAAATAAATAAAATAAAATAAAAAAATCTAACTAGAGTGTGCCACTAATTTCCCTGTGGATATCATAATCAGTATATAAAATAAAAAAATACATAAAATAAAAATTACCAACTGAGCAATATAAACCTCAAAATACAGAAGTAACTTAAAAATTTCTTCTGCATTAATGTAAACTTGTGAGTACTACCACTGTAAGTGTGGACATATTTCTTTTCCAGCATTAGCTGTATCATAATGTAGTTGAGCAGCTGATGCATCAGCGTCACCTCAGCCATCAATATCGACTCACTACAAGTATTCAGTAGTTTCTGCATCTGCCTGGATTTCCTTCATCTGACTGTTAATATGCTGCTATTTCAGATGTTTCTGTGCATCAGCCTTTTGCTAAAATGCTTTTAGCAATAGCACAATAATTAAATTTGTCAGGAAAAATGACATGAATGCCTTTCTTCCCCTTCAAACAGTTAATCATGTACTGTATTTATTCTTTCCCTGTCACGGTGACTCTTCTAATATTTAAAGGATGTATTTTCGGTAGGTATGTAACATCCAAAGTATTTAAATAAATACTGCATCATGTGGCATCAATACATCACTTTCATATTTACTACCAAATCAAAAATAAAAGCAATTTGTAAAAGAGTTGTGAGGGTGCAAATCAGTCGCTGAAAATGGAGGAAAAAGTTACAGAATTCATTCTACTTTTTTTTTTCTACATTTGTTCGTCTTTAATAAATCAGGATGATTTAATAAATAAGTTTTTTTTTTTTTTAGCATTTTCACACAGGAGACTGTCGTTGATGTCATGAACTCATAGCATTGAGAGATTTCTGTATTCTGACAATAATTATTTAAAATCGTACGTTGCACATTGAACTATTTATCATTTTTTTATTAATTCTGTTTTAATGTAATAATTTCTACCATGAAACACATGTTAAAATGAACGTCAAAATAATTTCTTTTGACACTGTGTTATTCAGATAAAACACCACATTTGTGTCTACGCATTTTACCATCAGAGGAGTTGAAGCAATCATTTTGGGAGCTCTGTTAGTTTGTGTGTTGGCTGAAATTGCTATGTGGGCTCAATGTTTTATTTATGATGTGGCATTTATTGGGGTTTGGGGTTACTGGGACCAAAGGCACGGCGGCAGGCACAGATTTGCATGGTGTGTCAGACACTGTAGGAGACTACTAATAAAGACTTTAACGGGAAGAGAAGAATGGACCTTTGCAGAGAACAGAGGGATGACAATAGGCTGGTGGAAAGTATGTATGTGGTGTCTCTGTGTGTTTTAACAATAAAGCAGGCCTGTGCTCCCAGTTTGAATATCAAAAACAAGAAAGACGACGAACACCTGAGGCTAGCCGCTGCATTTGTAAAGTTATAAACAGTTATAAAGCTTAAATTAAATATGTGAAACCAGTGTCACCCTTTGTTCTTGGTCAATTCAGCCTGTTTTTGTTTTGTGTTGTTCAGGTATGTATTATTGGTGTCCTTTTTGTGTGTTCAGACCTGAATTCTGATTTAATACAAAATACCAAATCGCAATCAGAAGCAAAAATGCAGCAACTCTGAATTGTGTGACAAGGTCAGAATTCAAAGTTGCTGCTTTTTTAAATTTTTATTTAGATGCATCTACAAGTCAGAGAAAAGATCAGTGAGGTGCGAAGAGGTTCATGCTGGTGAGGCACTGATTTCATCATAATTGGATTTACAAAAATATGAACCAACAGTTTAGCTTATTCACTATTTAATTAGCAACAGGTCATTTTTTTAAAGTCTCATAGCAGAATTATTTACACATACAAACTAACACACATTTAGCACATTTGATTAAAAAAAAAAGTTTTTGTTTCCTACATGTTTACTTATATGAGATCACCAGCGCCCCCTACCATGAGGCAGGAGAACTGCGTGCCTCGCTTCCTGCTTTTTCCCAGCGGTTTCAGGACCGCTAAGCTCCAGAAAGACGTTACACACATACAGTTGTTGACAAAAAAACCCACTGTACATTATATACATTAGCTAAACTATGGGGATTTACTGTAGTTCATAGCGCAAACGTTTAGCATGCCAGCACAGCTATCTGAGTCATTGATCAATCCATGGTGAGGCTCGTCTGACTGGTGTCTCACCGCAGGTCTCTGATCAGTATTTCAGCGTTAAATGTCAAAATTCAGCAATTTTTTGAGTAAAAATAACCTAAAATTGGTCACGTTAAATAGAAAGTAACTTGATAATACACATCACTGATTAAATATAACCATTTAATATAATTTTTAATTTTTTGCACGTCACTGCAAAAGGTGTATTAAGCCTTACACAACCTCTTCTAACACACACACACACACACACACACACACACACACACACACACACACACACACACACACACACACACACACACACACACACACACACACACACACACACACACACACACACACACACACACACACACACACACACACACACACACTAATGTAACAGACCCTCTTTGATTTGAAGCCATTTTATAATTCTTTTCACTCCTCAGATTAAAAACTGCAGCACTAACTTAAAAAGTACACAACACCCTCCCAGTAGTGCTCAGACCTATTCCTTGGCGAGGTTTTGGGCCAGGCTGTTTTTTTTGTCATCATCATGTCATTGAGCTTTAATTGACTCAACAAGGATTTAGCAGTCCTCTAATGACACCACTTTAAGGACAAAGTCACGCTCATTAGTTCCCAATGATGCTCGACTCACATGAAATTTGCCAGATGTGCTTACAGTTTAGGGATGTATGTTTGAAGAGCTTTCCTCCCCAACGGTTTCTGCTCTGCAATCTTCTAACAGCATCAGTGCTTTCCTGTACATTTCCGTCTGTATTTTCTCTGTTACATTTCTAACAAACATGTCTCTTTTAAGGCTGCTCTCTGGTGAGAAGTACAGTAAATTGAACGTCTTCAGTCACTTCCTACTTAAAATGTAGAGAAGATGGTGAGAGGAAAGCTAGAAATTCAGGGTCAATACAAGGCAAAAAGAAATCATCAGAAAATCATACAATAGTAATTTTGGGAGAGCAAAAAAAGAGAGAGGGGGTGAAGGGTGTGTCTGTTTAACCAGTGGGATGGTCTGTCTTGCTGGGGAGTTGGCGATGTGAGCTGGTGATTAATGGATGTCATGCAGAGTTCATTTTATCTCAAGAAAGTAGTGCATCCCTGGGATGCGCTTCAAGAAAAATTATGTGCATCCCAACATGACGTTTATGCATCCCAAAAGTAATAAGAGAATATACAGTAGAAGGATTGAGTTTTGCCAATAGTACAATATAAAAACGGCACTGTCAATTTTGCTAACTTTATTAATAATGACGTCATGACTGTTTAAGTAAAAAGAAAAAAAAAGAGTAAAATTATATATTAGTTTTATCAAAATGTTAAAGGCTGGTAGTCATTTAAAAAGAAAAATATAGAAATAAAGATGTTATATAGTTGTTGTTTTTTCACTTTTGCTTTTCATTCAATATTTTTCTTTGCCATTGATTCATATATTCTGCTGTGGACACTGCACCAAGCTGACAGAACCTGCTCCACACACATTTCAGTAATATCAACCAATCAATCAAACTTTATTTATATAGCGCTTAATCATATCATCAGGCATTTTGAAGCGCTTTAACAGACAGTGAAACCCAACACAATCTTCCACAACAAGCATAAGTGACAGTGGTGGGGAAAAACTCCCTCATTGAGGACGAAACTCCGGGCAGGACCCACACTTTGGAGGGCGGTCATCCACCTTAACAGGTTGGGTTGTAAAGGTAATAAATAATAATATCTGTCAGTAATGTCTGTCTCCTTTTCTTTATTGACTTTTGATTCTCTTTTGCATCTTTCTGGGAGGCATGGTGATAATAAATCAACTTTTATTTGTATAGTATTTCAAAGCACTTCAACAGACAGAAAAAACCCAACAGAACCCTCCAGAGGAAGGATAAGTGACAGCGGCGGAGAAAAACCCCCTCTAACGGGGTCTACCTTACTCCTCACTGCAGCGTATGAAAACAAGCTGACGTCGTGTTGCAGTTTGGTCGATTTTAACAAGACAGAATCACACAGGTGAGTCTCATGACGACAAAAAATTCTAAATTTAAGTGGAGAAATGGGAAAATTGTAATTATTTTTGTTGAATGGAAGTGCCTTTTTATTGTAAGTATTTAAAGCTTGCCTGTCAGGGACACATGTTGTCTGATGATCGTGTGTCCCTGTCAGAATATGTGCGTCAAAGACGCACGGACGCAGCAAACAAGAACGCTGGCCACGTGAGGCGGGCTGATAAATGTATGTAGGATTGCAGGACACATAGCAACCAGTGGCCCATCGTTAACTGTGAGCAGTTTTGCCCCCCCCCTGCTCTGCATGACCTCTGCAGCCAAACTGTGCTTTCATCTGACTGGGGGCTGTGGCGAGAAGAAGAGGTGTGATGGGAGAAAGGAGAGGTTGGTGAAATGAAGACGGGTGAATAATATGCAGATATCAACAAATAGTATCTAAGTTTGCGCTGGCAAAGCCTCGTGTGTTTGGTTCAAACGACTAATTCAATAATAATGACTTTCCATGCGGGTGCTTCCATGGCTACAGACATGCAGAACACAGATTCAAACCTCCCAGTTTTGCCTCCACAGAGGGAAATAAATTACCTTTATCCTGTGTGTGGACGTTTCTTTTTGTCCTCTTTTGTGCTTCTGAGATTCGCGTTCGCTTTCATTTGAGGCCCCCACGCTCTCACAGACAGGTGTCTACCGCTGCACAATGCAGGTGGGGTTTGCAAGTGTGTGCGAGTGTGTGTGTGAGATTGAAGCACAGTTTTGCATTTGTGGGTGTGTGTACGGGGTCATTTATGTTCATGAGCATGTTTCCACATACCCACTGCTGTTCTGTGGATTATTAGAATGCTGAATATGAGCTTCAGGGTTGTGCATGGTGTTTGGAACTGCTGCCCTCTGCTCTTCTGATTTGAAGTGGGTGTAAATTAAGGAGACAACTCCTTTTCTTATTTCCGAAATCTTTAAGATTTCATGTCCTGCACTGGTGTTATGCAGAACAGAAGGCGCACATTTTTACCGGTTAAGCTGTAAATAAATACATTTTGCAGTGGCGAAAGGAATGAATTAGCTCGCATAATCTTGAAACTGCCTTCGATTGAGGTGTTTTGGGGTGTTAAACCTGCAGAGGTCTTGTTAATTCCATAAGGTTCCATGACTTTGTTACCACATAAACACAGAAAAGTAAGCTCTAACAATTTGTTTTAAATATAGGGGATCCTTTTAAAGTTTTGCACACCTTTAGAATTCCTTGTCATAAATGCTGCATTATCAGAAAGGCCCTGCTATAATTTTCATTGCAACCCCCACAGGAGCCTGTCCCCAACCAAATTTTTTACATCTTAACTTTTTTGTGTTTCTGGTGCTTTTGTAAGTTCTTGCTCTGCAGCAACACAAAGACCAAGAGATATGAGCTCAGGCCACAAAGAGCAAACAAAAGTTTAAAAAATTGTTCAAACGTTTTCACTAGAATTTGAGTTCATACAATTTTGACACAATTTTTTACCATATTCTCAATTTTAAATCTGCCGTAACCAGCTACAGTCTTCACATGAAATCATTTTTGAGAATCCTGTTGTATAAATAACATTTAAAAATGTTGTCATGTAGTACTTTTGAAATTGCATAGAAAAAATGGTTTCTTTTTTCAGCAAAATCGTTGCCATGTAAACAGGGTCTTTGTGTTCCAGGATGAAAAAGTGGTGACAGAATGGGTCATGAAAAGCCCGGGACAGTCTCAGTGATGATCACGAACACGGACATTACCAGTACAGGCAGGAGGGGGCGGGACTAGGGGACGAGGCCAGCCGGAGAAACCTCCTATTGAGAAGGTGACACATCCAACTGTCTTGTCTGCACTTCAACCTGAGCCAAAAAGCCACTAAGGACTAGAGGGGGGGTGTAGATGACAGCATTTGGCTCGGGTTACGGTCTAGGTAAGCTTTTGTAATGCTGAACTCCCCCATTTGCTCTCCTCTGATCTGTCTGCATCATGGATGTACAGTAATCCCTCCCTTATTCTCGCTTCAAGATGCACGGCTTCACTACATTGCAGAGTTTTAGTAGGTTTAGTAGTCACATGATACCTCACGCGCGTGCTATTGGCTGACAACATCTGTGTGTGCGCTGCGTTCCGACTCACTGTTCCTCCTGCAAGTCTTCTGTAATACAAAAAGTTCTTTAAACAGATAGAAGATGGTTTAATATCAGTATGGGGGGGGGTCATAAACATTTAAATAATAAATAAATAGTTCGTCACCACGGATTCTTGCCTTTTGTCACGTGATGCAAACATGTCTTTGAAGGGTGGCATAAGTGACACAAACTGTATATACCGTAGTTATGTTAGAAGCCTATGGCAACCTTTTTGGAGTTCAAAATCAATTCGATGAGCATGTTTTTGGTTTTTATGTGCAATAAAATACAATCTGTTCCATTTGCGAATTTGAATGTCTGTGTCTGTTTTGCCCCAATATGTCAATATAGTAAGTTATAGGGAAATAATAACTATCTCTTCATACAGCTGAAGTTGTGCTGAAGATAAACATAACAAACATTGGTATGTTAAATCATTTTTAATGTGGTAGAGACAAACAACAAAGGTACCAAAAACAGCCAAAATAAGTCAGGGGTCTAAGAGTTAATATTTCTTCAAATGTGTTAATTCTATTACCAGTGTCTTTAGTCACAAATGTTTCATCATCTTGTGTCAACGTGACAATCTTGTATTTTGACTTTTGTGAATAAACATTTAAAAAATTGAGCGACTTAATTATCGCTTAACTTTTCAAGTCAAAATTTCAATTTGAGGAACATGTAGGTCATAATTAATTCCTGCATACTGTTTAATCTGCACATTGATATTATATAGAAGATCATCATCATGGCTGTCAAACCTGCTGGAAGTGTGTGGAATGTGTCCATAAATATGTTGAATCTCTCCCACAAAGCGTTAAGGTTGGTCTAAATGCAAAATGGGGTCCAACCTGTGATTAGCAAGGTGTCAAGGTGTACCTAATAAAGTGACGACTGAATGTTTAAAAATGAGGGAAGTCAGAGAAGGGGAGGAAACAGTGACTGCAATGATGGGCAAAGGTAAAACAATACAGCCTGAAAACTGTTATACTTGGGTAGAGTGAGAGAAAGCTTTATACATCAAAAGTATGAGAAGAGAGGACCAAAGAGTGAACTTCAAATGTCAGCTAATTGTATGTCACAGCAGGGAGTAGTGAAGGGGACAGAGCAATAGCAAGGATCATATGGAGGTGACGACCACACCTGTCGGATCAAACACCATGTGAAGTCAAGATTTCACAAGACAGGGACACAGACAGAGAAACAGTGACATCCTGTCTGCCCTGTCTGCACCTTGTGGTCACCACTAAGAGTTTGAGACGATATTAGGGTCATGATGAAGAGAGGGAGTGTGGAGGTGGGTGTGGCAGAGGGTCATGTCATGGTTAGATGACATCTATACCTGTCATGTCATGCAGTGTTCAGTGTCAAGCGGTCAGGACACAAAGGCAGAGATGGGTAGAGGGAAAAGCTTAGAGCAGTGAGGTGACATCTCCAGCTGTGATATCTGCACTTGAACTGAGGTCAAGAGATCATTGGTTCAACAAAAGAGGAAGAAAGGAAGGAAAGAAGGAAGGAAGGCAAAAAGGCAGAAAGGACAACTGTAAGTCACAGCGGCAGCAAAGACTTAAATGAATGACAGTGAGCAGACAAAAGTTGGCTGCAAACCAAAGTGCAACAAATGGGATGCTGCTGGCTAAATTAGCTGTACATACAAATGGTGTTCAAAACAATAGTGATTAAGTGTACTCTGTTTTATTTTGGTTGTGGGTGGGGGGCCATGGCCCCGAAGGGGTTAATGTGAAATGAGCTGGCCTGAGTTCACACGGACCAGCCAGGGCCCGAAAAAGCTCACTGGACCACCAGGGGTTCAAAAAAATGCATTGGAGTTACAGTGGAGGCAAAGACTTAAAAGCGATGTCTGTATGCAAAGTCTGTTCAAATGTGCTTACGTGTTACATATATTTATAAATCACACTACATGAAATGTCCACAACCATCTTTTGAAGCATGTGTGCACACATCTTAAACTTTACTTCAAATATGTAAACAGTTTTTTGAACAGCACAAGTAGCTTTAGGAAATAGATTCCTTTGGTTGTCTAGAAATTGAAATGCCACTTTGAGCAAAATAGTTAATGTGACATATGTATTTACAAATGGCATATTCTAGATACCAGCTAGTATGTATCTGGAATTTCAGCTAAAGTGCTATATATCAAGCTAAGAAAGGTACGGTCCAATGAGATGTCAGACAAAATCTGCCATATAAGGTGCTATACGATGAAATTTGGTTCTCAGCTAATAAACATCAAAAAGAAGATTTTGCTTTTGTCGAGTTCCCTTGTACCTGTCCAGGTGCAGAACCTCGTAGTCATGGTTTTCCACTGAATAACAGTTAAACAGGAGAAAGCCAGTCCAGTTTTGGAGAACCAGTCAATAAGAGGGTTGAGCCATTTATCCCAATTGTGTTATTCATCATGAATAAATTTACACGTCATGGACTTTGTACAAACTCTATTAAACTTTAAATCTGTGGATGTTAATACTGTTCCCAATATTATCAAGTCCAGTAATCAATAAACAGAGTGCTGTGGTTGTCCAGAAGGATTCTGACCCAGGAGATGACCTGGACCGATGTTTGTGCTACACTAATGACGTACAGTGACATTACTTTGGCAAGCACATTACATAATCCACTGATATCTACATGTGGCCCATATCAGTGCACTTAAATAGAATATCCATTAAAGGTAATGGGTGCAAAAGTCATCAGGGAATGAACAGTTGATTTACCCACTTGACAACTGGGTCAAGAGGCATTAGATGCTCGTCTAACTGAATTCTCAGTCAAAACGATTGTGTCATGTGAGGGGTTTAATCAGAAAAAAGCAAAATTCCAGGAGACACAAGAAAACCGGAGAGGTCCAACAAACTAGAGGCGTGGGCAAGTTTACAAAACAATCTGGCACAGAATCGAAGGAGAAGCCAACTCAGGAAGCCTCAGACAATCAGCCCTATCAGACACAGGTGTGGACATGAGGAACAGGTGTGGAATCAAGGCTCCGTCCTCCAGTTCGGCCCCGCACCCTGCCACATCCAGCACAGCAGAGCAACATGACACAATACTGAACCGTGACACAATTGTGTTGTTTTAAATCATTTATTTTCATGTTTTGTCATGGAAAAGACGAAGGGGTATAATTTGTTTCCTGGACAATCATCTGTCAGTGTCTTTGGGCATCAGCATTTGGGTGTGTGTTGGGTGACCCAATCCTTATTCCCCCTTTTGTCCATAGCACTTGGTCCTACCCCTCTATCTTGCTTTTCCACAAAGGGTAGTGTGTCTTTAGAGGATGGGTGTGTAGTGGTCATCAAAGCCTCCAGAAAGCCCTTCAATCAAAATGTTTTCTAAAGAGGACTAAAAAAAACGTGGGTTCTCTCCGGGTTCTCCGGCTTCCTCCCACCTCCAAAAGCATGCGCTTCAGGTTGATTGGCCGGTCCCAAATTGACCATAGGAGTGTGTGTGTGTGAATGGTTGTTTGTTCGTTTCTATGTGGCTCCGCGGTACACTGGCGTCGTGCCCGGAGTGTCCCCCGCCTCGCGCCCTGAGACTGCCAGGATAGGCACTGGCTACCCCGCGACCTGCGTTAGCGGATTAAGCGGGTTGGAAAATGAATGAATGAATGAATGACTAAAAAAAACGTGGTAGAAGAGGATGATAGTATATTTTTTGAAAAATTGGCATTTGCTTGTTTTTAACCTGCTATTCAGATGAAATTTGGGTAATAAACATATATCATTTGAATGCAGTTTGTGTTATGACTGGGAGTTTCATTGTCATAATTTTTCCCTAAGCAGGCAAGAAACATGTATGTCTATGCCATGTTAGGGTGCACCAAGTGGTCATCAACATGGTATTAATTCTTGGCTGTAGGCAAAGTGTAAAGTATTGTCAAGAGGTAGAAAACCTCAGAGTGAAGCAGTTGTCTTGTGACTAAACATCATCTTAAGACCAGCGCTATGTGAATTCTGGGTGTTAAAGCTATCCATTGGATGGAAACTAGCAGTGACAATTGTTCTGTATTTTTTCCACTGTATACTTGGTATAAGATAGAGTCCATAACTGATGTGATGAACTGATGAGTCTTAGATTTTAGGAGTTGCAATAACATTATTTAGAATACAAGCAAACCTTGGTTTTTGAACGCTTTAGACATCGAACAGATCAGAATTCGACCAGGTAATTCGGAATTTTTTTGTCTTAGAAGTCGAACAAAAATTTTGGAAGTTGAACATGAAACAAACGCCTTTTTCTCGCCGCCAAGCACGATATAGGCGAGAAAAGTCGAGAGAAAACATGACGGTAATGTTCTTTTTATTTTAGTTTATTGTATTCAATAATTTTTCACTTAATTTGCGTTCCATTGCCTACGGTACGAGTAACGGTACCGTAAACTTCTGTCCAAAAGACGACGGTAACTCGTACCTTAGGCTAACCTGATTACGTCCATGTTTTTTTTTCTTTATTTCTTTCTCGTGTTTACTTCTTTCTTTTACATTTCTTTGATATGTTTGATTACTATACAATTTGATATATAAATGACATTATGAAATAAGATATGTTGAAAAAAGGTAGTTGTCTAGACTCTTGGAACAGATTAAGACCATTTACATTATTTGTTATGGGGAAAATGTATTTGGAATTCGAACAAATTGGTATTGGAACAGCCTTCAGGAACGAATTGTGGTCGGAAACCGAAGTTTGCCTGTACGTCCTTTCCTGGTTGTAAAGACTGTATTGTAGTCACGTGATTTGATTCTGTGTTCTTTCCAGGCTGCTCTACTATTTACTTTTGACCACAGTCATTAATCAGAAGTCTTGTTTTATATCTTCAGTCTTAATTTTATGAACCCGTCATCATCACCCCGATGATGTCAAAAAACAATGTTGAGGTTAGATGGATGTATTTCAAGAACTGTTTTTGTTGTGACTGTTTTTGGGCTGGTAAACCGCAATCCTCCATCCTCCACCTGTGGATGAATATCACACAGAGAAACAGCACATGTCCAGTCCTCAGAATCCTTTAGAACAACGGCGTACCATTGTCTGGGTAGAGCTGTTGTTCTGAAATACATAAGTAATGGGGTGGTGAGGCACAGAAAGGCAAGTCTCACTGATTGAATGTAATGTTTTAAATGTTTCTAATATTGCGTGCATTGCAGACGTGATGGTGACGCCCCGTTCAACTGGTGCAAGTACAACAAATTCAATGTAACAGTCAGTCATTTATTTGTGGACAAAGTGAAACAGAATTCATATGTTATGAATTCAAGTGTTAAAATTAGGGTTGAGCTGGGTACTCGTTTCAGACAAGTATCAAGTGCGGATAAAGCGTTTTTGACGAGTACAAGCATGACTCGAGTAACACTCGTCAATACTCGCGCTCGTTCATACATGCAGTCATTTTCCTAACAGCTTCATCCGCTCGTGCTGAAAGAAAACATCCCTAACTGACTGTCTTCACGCTCTGTGATCGGCCAGTCATACACAGAGACTGCAGCCGGGCCCAGAGCAGAGGTTTCGCTGTTGCTGGCCCACTCTCTCTCTCTCACACACACACACACACACACACACACATACACACGCACACACACACATACACACACACACACACACACACACACACACACACACACACACACACACACAGACATTGACTGATCTCTCTCTGCGTGGCTTCACTGTAGCTCATGTTGCTCTCCTTAGGTTTTCTTCAGCTTGCCTCTATTTAAGGTTACTTGGGGAACTTGTTTCGTTTTGTTTTGTTTCACGTACGCGGTGCGTTTGACCAGACAGAGCTGAAAACTGCTCGTGTGGCACCGGTCACCGCCTCCACTCGTCCTTTTTCTTTTTCTTTTAGCTGCTCTCTTAGTTTGACACTTTCTCACTTCTATGACCACAAATAGTCAGACATTTATACACTCTGTAGATATTTTAACTGTTACGTAATGCGCACACACAGACACACGCTCCCTCTCTCACTCTAAAAATTAAAAATATTAAAAAGAAAAAAGGGAAAGAATTAGAAAGTTGTGTTGAGTATGATAATTCTTGTTCATGCATACTTGTTAGTTCATAATTCCTTATTGTATGCATTGTATTCATTAATGTACTTCATGATCTGAGTTTGTAAAAACTTCGTTCTGTAAATAGTTCCTCTCCTATTGTGATCAAAAACATTGAATCTCAATTCTGATGTTGCTCTGCAAATATTCACTCATATACTTAAGAATATTCATGTTCTGAGTTCATAAAAAACTTACTCTGTAAATAGTTCTCTTACTTTTGTGATCAAAAACATTGATTTGAATCTCAATTTTGAGGCTGTTCTGTAAATAGTCTTAAAATAAACAATAAATATAACAACTTCTGATCAATCCATATCAATTTCAGACTTAAAACAATGTACTGATTTAAGCCCTACCCTTTTCCGGTCAAACCACACCCACGTCCGGTTTAAGTCCCGCCCATTCAGAGTACAGATATGGATACAGATAATTTAGATGGTTGAACAGATACAGATACAGATAGTGGTGTATTCGCTCATCCCTAGTTAAAATGAAAGGCAGAATGCATTGTTTAGAAAAAAAGTTTGGCTTGACTGGTGAACCGACGTAAAAATTCATTCACTCATTTATCTTCATCCGCCGTCGCAGGTCGTGGGGTACTGGGGCCTGTCCCCGCCGACTTGAGGTGTGAGGCAGGGTAAGCTCTGGGCGCGATGCCAGTGGACCACAAAGCCACATGCAGACAGACGAACACAACTGGAGACCGGCCATTTGATCTGAATTAAATGTTTTTGGAGGTGGGAGGAGGCCAGAGAACCTGTGGAGAACCTATGCAGGCATGGGGAGAACATGCAGACTCCACACAGAGTGGGACACAAATCAGGAACCGCCAACCTGTGAGGCGACAGCGCTACCCAACTGCATCACCGTGCTGTGCCCAACTTCCTTGTACAATATATAACATTACATACCATAACAAGAAAAAAGTGGTGCGAAAGAAATGACAGCCCTAACCGGATTGCTGATTGTTAACTTATGTGGTTTCTGTCTGCAAATGCTTACAAAGAGTGGTTAACATGGGGTGGGATAACACACATCTGCACACAAATATTTCATTCACTCTTCGGTAAACGTTTGCTGTTCAGATCAGCCACTATGGAGAACCCGTCTGTGGAGACTGCAGAAACTGTGAGTGTCTTTTTGGGAGCACAGGAGCTACAGTATGTAGACCAAGTCCACAAATAAGCCAGTATTTGGCAGCAGTATGATTTTCAATTAGCCAATCCTCTTCTGGGCCAGTACCTGTCAAATAATGCGGGTTATTACATAACACAGAAGCCTTCATTTAGTATTATTTTTCAAACCCTCGCCCCTTGGTATCCCTGATTTAGGCCAATATCAAGGCAGTCATTTGTCCACATGTCATGCTGTGCTTTCTACTAATTGTCCTGCTTGTCTATCTCTTGCCCTCTTCTCTGTCCCGTCATGCCCCCATCCTCGCCCTTAGTCCCTTTGTCTCTGAGGCTCCTACCAATATCCTCTCTGTGGGAGTCCACATTTAGATTGGTTTACTTTTTAGTGTTTTTTGCATGCTACATTCAAGTTTAATATAGTTCAATCACCACCACACCTGATGTTTTTTGGTGGTTTTTTAGGGAAGAAGGAGCGATATGACCAGCCAAAGAGGCAACATGGCCGTGAGCCACGTTTGACTGTCTGACAAGCCAGCATGCCATCAAAGATTAGGAAGAGTGGACTTTAGTGACGGTAGAGAAGCTCACGTACGTCAGTGTGAAGATAGCCCCTGGTCTGAACAGCACACCGGTGATCTTTCTAGATAGCGATTAGAAGCAGTCCCGTGAAAAAAGTCATAATTTCCAACATCCCACCGTTCAACGGCAATAACATTGATTGAGACAAGTAGCTCTTAGAGTATGAACAGGAAAAAAGATTCCTGGAATGTTTACGGGTCAAGGTATAGAAAACTGGATGCCATCCACTATTATTTAAAGAACCCATAAGGAATTGATCACCCAAACATTTCTGCTATCTCTGAACTTGACCTTGCATTAGCACATTGTCAAATGACGTTGATATAAACTTCCGGTAAATGATCCTGTAAAATGACAATGTGGAATTGTCTCATTCCGTTTCCTGCAATGGGACAACTTTTATTGCACGAGCCGTTTAAAGACACTGATCCCTTCCCTACAGAGAGCTCGTCTCCTGGCTTTCAAGTGTCAGACCCCATCAGCCTCGGTGATAGTAACAGTAAAAGAAAGTAAAACTGATGGTAAAGAGATTGGGCTGACACACCATGGAGGGTTCGCCTTGGCCTTTCTACAGGCCACAGCTATCAAGAAAGGTTGGGGATCTACAGGGGGGATTTTACACAGTGCTGTGGCAGTTAACGGTTTCATTTTGATTATTAATCCAAGTGTGTCTGAAAAATTATTTGTTCTATTTTCACAGAGAAATTGTATTTCAATGTTTCCTGGATTGCCAGAGGATCAAAAATCTAAAAATCTGTTCCTGTTTTTTAGAGAAAATCTCTCTCATTTGGAAATATTTTAAACAAGCAAGTCAACATTATTGGTTTTAAAGGTGTGTGTGTGTGTGTGTGTGTGTGTGTGTGTGTGTGTGTGTGTGTGTGTGTGTGTGTGTGTGTGTGTGTGTGTGTGTGTGTGTGTTGTGTGTGTGTGTGTGTGTGTGTGTGTGTGTGTGTGTGTGTGTGTGTGTGTGTGTGTGTGTGTGTGTGTGTGTGTGTGTGTGTGTGTGGGTGGGGGATGGAAGGCTAATCAGACAGTAAAGTTGAAGTCATTATGAAAAGAATAGTCCAAACCAGAATCAACTTCAATTATTGCAGAGCAATGAATGACGTAGAAACCTTTAAGAGCATGTGGTGTGTGAAAAAAAGCGTTCTGTGATCGGTGAGAATCTTGTGTTTGGCTGTTGGTCGGGTTTAGTTTTTGCATATAGATTTATTTATTTTTCATTTTCCATATTATTCATACATGTTTTGTGCAAATCTCTCTTTCCCTATATGACTGTAAATATCTGTAAATTTGATTTATGTAAATAAACTTGCTTTCTTTTCTTTTCTTTTCTTTGCATGCTGCTACATCTTTGCACTTACAGCTTTTGCGACGCTGACCAATCAGATTCATAAATGGAGCCATTCGTACTTTGGTCTTCCACGATGGGTCACACTGCTACAGGACTGGCATGTGGTGTTGCCAAGGAAACACCACCGCATTCACCATGTCTCACCCCATGAGACAAACCATTGTATTACCACAGGTAAGAATGGGTGCAATCATGATTACTAAATAGAGTGTGAATATCTGTTATAGATGCCTGAGAAATAAAATCTTAAAAATATTGTTTAAAATGTAAAAAAAAGAAAAAGAAAAAAAAAGTGGAACAAAGTGTTCTACATTACGTGTGTGAATGTCCCTCACACAGTTTTGTGTTTCACAATAGTCGGAATAATCCATGCTTCTTTAATCCTGACCCGGCCTGCCCTCTTCCCCCAAAAAGTTTTGCTTACATCAGCTCAGCAATGTTTGCATAGTTCAGACCTGCTCAGGGAAGGCTTTCTTCAATCAATAGAAAACATTTAAAATCACAAGTTGAATTATTATGTCTTGTATGTAACTCAGTGTAATATAAATGTAACTACTCCTTATTGTTAAATAGCTCTGAACGTATTATCCACACATGTTACCAGCACATCGTGGGACCACAAATGGACAGACAAGCTCACACTCACACCAAACAGTGTGTTAAGTTAACTTTATTTTGAATAACAAGACAAGATTTCAGATCAATCTATTTCTTTAATGAGGACGGTTGCGTTTGGATAACTCAATGTTTGGTGGATTATGAAACATGTATGAGTATATTTGCACAAAATTCCACATTTTCGAAATATTATCTGCCCTAAATAAACCCAGAGTATTTTTTCTAATTATTGCACTTCCTCCTTGTGTTATATTCCAGATTTTCTTTTTTAGGGCTGTATTTAAACGTAAATGAACATCATGATAAATATGTATAACATCACGTCACACTATTTGTTTACACAGTATATATTGGGCTGCGCCTCATGATGCCCCCATGTACCCCGCCTTTCGCCTGTAGCAAGTTGGGTTAGGCTTCACTTGATTTAAATTGAAGTCCTCATTGGGACAAAACGGTGTCTTTGTGGATCTGTCAGCTTCTTCTAAAAAACTCAAAGAAAGCTTCCTGTTTGTGTGTTTGTCTCTGCTCCGTGTTCAGTGTTCTGTGTGCATGTGAGTGGCAGAGACAGACAGAGACAAGGGACGGTACACGAGTGGGGTTCAGCTCGTACGTCACCCAGCCCCCCTGTGGATGACAGATGTGCATGTGAGTGAAGTTGAAGGGGGTGGCACATGGAGAGTGTGTGTTTGTACACATGGACAGCTGTATTCTCCTCATCTGTGTGTACTAGTCTGTCTGACCTCCTCGTTGGTTTCTAACCTGTGTTTGTGTGTGTGTGTGTGTGTGTGTGTGGGAGGTGGGTTGGTTGCCGTTGGGCCCACAAGGGAAGGCAAAAGCCCCCACTCCCCCAGCTTGACTGCCTGCGCCAGGGCTTGGATTCCACTGGGGCCCGCCTAGCTGCCTTTGTGTTCGCCACCGGCTGACAATCCCCATGTATATTTAATGCTAACCTGCTGTCTGTTCTAACAAATAGAACTTCACAGGCAGAGGGGAGGAGGGAGGACAGGGAAGGAAGAAAGAAAAAAACAAGAAGAGGAGTGTGTGGGGAAGGAAACAGAGCCAGAGACATGAGGAAGAAGAGGAGATAGAAAGAAGTAAAGAGTGAAATCAAACACAACTGCTGGCTGCTTTATTGTCTTCCAGCAGAGAGAAGGTCACTGCAGGGACACGCATACACCCCGCTCACACATCCCCACAGCTATAGCATGCACCCAATGCAAACACATTATGAGCGGCGGTGGGGAGCATCAGACAAGGAGAACTTAAGTACACACAGCTCACGTGAACATCTCCATCAGCTTCTTGCCAGTGGGTCTTAGCGTCAGTATGCATACAGTATGTGTGTGCGCTTTTCTTTCTACACGTGTGCTTGTGTTATCGAATGTGAGGCCTGAAATAAAAATACAAATTGCAAATGTGCAAGCATCTCGCAAAAAGGACTCATCTGTAAATATCAAGGGACGACTCGTCTGCTTCATGGGCGGAACATACGTGGAGAAGAGAGTATGGATGTTCAACCAGTAGACGTGCACAGAGGCTATTGGGCAGTCATGCATTTTCAAAAAGCTAATGCACTTTAGTTTGTATCCGTACATGCATTAATGTATTTACCTTAAATATAAAATATGCGTGTGTGTGTGTGTGTGTGTGTGTGTGTGTGTGTGTGTGTGTGCGTGTGTGTGTGTGTGTGTGTGTGTGTGTGTGTGTGTGTGTGTGTGTGTGTGTGTGTGTGTATTAGTAGAGGCGAAGGAGCTCTCTTGAGAAAACCCCGACATTTCTCTACCCACTGAAACAACATGATGATCAGGATGAGGGTGAGACAGGAGGTTGGATGTAGATTGAAGAACTGATGATTATGGAGCAGTTGTGGATAAGAAGGGGAAGAAAAATAGATACAAAGACATTTAAAATACATGACAGGTATTTTGGGACTAGAAAATGTTAAAAATACACAAAAACTGTTTCGGTGAACTTTTTAGTTCTTTGTGATACGCTGGATCGACACTGAGATACAGTATGTTATCAATTTGTGGAATACTGGTCTCATTTTTTATATAAAATCCTGTCAAACCATGCAAGCACTTGTGTCAAAAAACAGTTTTATTGTTAGTGTTGCTGTTTTCAAATATAATAGCAATGGCTTTACAACATTCATGTCATCCGTCTTTCCTACAAATGCTGCACCGTGATGAATGTAGTTAATTGGATTTACAATATAAATCAACCATATCACTGATAAAGCTGGTCAGGACAGGTCTGGTCTGGTTTCTTCTGGTCTTGTTTGGTCCGGTTTGGTGTGCTCTGGTTGGGTCTGGTCTGTTCTGGCCTGGTCCGTTCTGGTGTGGTTTTGTCTGTTCTGGCCTGGTCCGGTCCAGTCTGGTCTGGTCTGGTTGGGTTTGGTCTGTTCTGTTCTGTTCTGTTCTGTTCTGTTCTGTTCTGGTCTGGTCTGGTCTGGTCTGTTCTGGCCTGGTCTGGTCCGTCTTCCTTTGTTCAGTTGTGCAAAATGGAGTGGCCTCGGTGAAGAAATCCTGATGTGACCAGTCACTTAATGACCACAACAGACCTAGTGCGTTCAAAGAATCACACAGCTAATGTGGCTTCTTCCGTGAAGGAATATGATTGTTCGATGTTGAGAATGAAATTAGCCAAACCTGTAAAGAACACGACCTAAATCTCTTTATGATGGTTCCATGTTGTGTTTTATGGAGTATAATGATGACTTTGAAGATTTTTCATTCATTTTATTTGTGTATCATTGGCCAATTTAAAAATAAATGACTTAAACCCTTTAAAGATACCAAGTGCACCATTAATTTTGGTAATTTCTCTTATTTCAGACAATGTCTTGACTTCTTATATGTTTTTATTGTTCACGTTTTGATTAGTGCTTCACTGTATATGTACTTGCAGTATCATATTTTATATCATTTCATGCCTGCTGTTCCATGTGACTAAATTTTAGCTGAGATCAATGTCATCAAGAGACACTTTTTTGACTGTGTTCTGTTTTGCACCTTTATTCTAATTACAGGGTGGATGCTCATCCAGCATCAAAAACATCTTTTCCAAATTTTGAATTCTTCTTTCAGTCCATTCTCTTCTCGCCCAGGTTGGTGTAATTATCCACCGGATCAACTGGGCTTCTGGAGACAGATGGAGCAATTGATCCAACGACTCACAGGGCAGAAACCTCGATCAGATGACCTGGTGTGGGCAAAGAAAACTGACAGATAGACACACACACACACACACACACACACACACACACACACACACACACACACACACACACACACACACACACACACACACACACACACACACACACACACACACACACACACACACACACGTCACTTGTATCTCTGTGTTTTTCTTCATTGCTAAAGAAAAGATGACCACAGGAGGAGTTACGTCTGTACTTCAGTTTAAATCTTTGCAGTAGCTCCTGTTTAAGAGGTTGTGTTTGTGTGTCGGCGTCAGAGGTTGGGCTCTCCAGGAGTGACACCACACACACAGAGTTTTGAAAGTCACTTGTCTTTTTTGTGTTTTGTTTGTGTTTGTTTGCAGTTTTTATCCTAAGTCATCATTTTAAATTCTCAGGGCTATAGACACACATACAAAAATACAAACACAATGATTGTGTGCTCTGACCTAACCATCTTTCCACCATCAACTGGTTTAACATCACACAATATTTTCAAGAACTGTTTTAAGCTGTGTAGGATAAATATAACAAAATAAAATAATATAACTAACATAAAAACTAGAATTTAGGAGCTTTCTTTGTCTTTAAATGCATAGATTCTTTCTGAAAGAAACTTTCCAAAACATTTGCTAGCTTGGAAGTTTCACTTTAGTGGTAATGTATTCTGTGTTACAGGCCTGAGCGGCCCCTTTAAGGCGGTAGTCATGTGACCATGGTAAGCATCTCCACAAGCTTAAAGAGTTAAAGAGACCGATATATTACAAATACTGTATATTCCAAGATACTGGAGTGAATTATTGGTTATTTAAAGATAGGAAAATCTTTCAGATTTATTTTGCTTCAAATTAAATTGTACTTTTACAGTTTTTTTTAGTCTTTTTACATTGTTTAGTCTTATTTTTAATATAATAATTTTTAAAATCAGTTGTATTCAATGGGCATTTCTTTAAAGACAAACAATTTAATAATTATTATTCTCACCATCAGCTAAATATAATAGCTCATTAATCATTATAGTTATTATTTAGCATATTAATATACTAGTTTGTAACTTGGACACTGTTAATGACTTCTGTCGTGGTCCCACCATAAAAACCGCTCAGAGCAATGATCTCTGATTGCAAAAGGATTTTCTGACAACTTGTGAGCCTGTGGAGTCTTTGATATTAATTTATGCCATATTGACCATATTTTTTCCATCACTTACTGTTCTTTTATGCACATTTGCTGATAATTGAGTTTTTCAGGTGACTGACTGCTGACACGTTAGTCGGGACATGTCAACTTTTGACACTAATGTAGCATGTAATAATGTCAAGAAAAGAAATGAGGTGGAGCTGAGAAACTAGAGCGTGAGTTGTTGATGGCGGTTTGGTTGAATGGAGTCTTTAGATCATCAACAATCACTAACCAGTAGAAATGACTTGCTGGTAATTATAATGTTCTCTCTTTTGATGTAGGAAAGCCTGAAATTAATTTTCATTTTTAAGATTGAAATTCCTTGCTGCATTGAAATGCCTAAAATAGTCTCACCAGAACCTCTGGTGCTCATTTTACCTCAGCTGTAATTACTAAATACATGATTTCTGTTGAATTGCATGAAAGCACTTATATATCGGTTTCTACCACCTGACTTGAAGGGAAAGAAAATCAAATATTAAATTTTGTCCAACATTTTGGTCAAATTTGGCTGCAAGTGTCTTGTTGAATGCAAATCCTCTTTTCCATATCTGGTGCCAGAGTTATTTACAGCAGTGGAAGCTTTCACTCAAACTTTTTATCCAACCAGTAACTTTTTCTTGATAGGAAATAACGCAGGCGTCTCTCAGAACAAGATGTACATTGTAGCAAAAAATATTTCTGAGAATTTATTTACATTTGAACAAAGTGACATATTCAGAATTATTCACACCATTCTCAATGATCAATAGTAAGCCTTTATTGATTATTGCTTCCTGTAATTGCTGAGCAGCTTTTTGTATGTCTTCACGCGTGTTTTTGCCCATTTATCTGAAGTGAAGAAGAGTTGGAGGGTCCTTGCCTTCACCCTAATCTGAAACTCCCTCCACAGAATGTTTTTGTCCACCAAACATTTCTTGAAGATGTTTGTTGTGTGTTTTAGTTTGTTGTTAGGCTGAAATGTCCGCTGGTTTTTCCTGCAGTCATCTCGTCTTCATCCGCTTTTCCGCGTTGTGTATCATGGATGTTGCTGGAGCCTGTCCCAGCCGGCTATGGGCAAAAGAGAGGGGACACCCCGGACATGGCACCACATGAGGAGCCTTATGAAAGACAAAACACCTAACTACATGTCTCTGGAGGTGGGTGGAAGCCGGAGAACCCGGAGAGAACCCACGCAGACACGGGGAGAACATGCAAACTCCACACATAGCAGGACTTGAACCCAGAACCTCTTTGCTGTGAGGCGACAGCATTACCCACTGCGCCACCGTGCCTCCCCCTGTGAGAGTTTATTTGGAATACTTTGCATCATAGCCACTGAACCTTGAAAACATTCAGACATGGCCCTGTACTTTCCACAAACCAACTGCAGAGAACTGCCGTTCACCCGTTGAGGGGAATAAAACCTCTGTTCCCACTGACTCAGGGTCATCATCATTTAAAGGCAAATAAAAGCTGATAAGTTGTTTTTTTTCCCACAATGATCCTCGTGTACATTGTTGTATTATCTTCTGGAAAATACCTGTCAATGGTGGTGGAATGAAAGTAACTCATTTACCGGGGGTATGAAACATTTCAGGCTTCTAGTTGCACCTAATGTTGCTGGTGAAATGATAATTGAATCACTGGAAGCATATTAACACTAATCCCCATAACGAATAAGATCCTATGAACACAAAAAAATGGAACTAATTGGAGCAGAGAGGCTGTTGGTGATTCGCTGGAAACATGCACGGTGTCCAGATACTTGTGGGTCAGCACTGGTTTGAAATAATAACTCCTTTCATTACACAGGGTCACTTTAATGTTTTATATTCTGTCTTGCGAGTATCTTTCACTCACATATATAATGACTAAAAGCACACATTAGATAGATAGATAGATATATACTTTAATAATCCCGGAGGAAATTGCGCAACCGTTCCACATATTGTGTTCTTTACAAGTTAACATTTTCCAGCTCAGCACTCCCTGCTCATCTGTCAATGTTTTTTATCTGCTGTTTGATTTAAATAAAGGTTTACTAAATCTGAATGTTAACTCTCTGTGGCTCACGACTCATTTAGACGTGTCTGCTATGTCTGTGCAGGATGTGAGCTGCAGTGTTCACAGGATCGAAGAGACAGTTTATTGTCTTAATCCTGTGTCTATAGGTTTTTGTGTAGGTCAAGTAAAGTTTAAAAGGCTTTTTGATTAAAGAACGTGTGCAGCCAAAAATCAGAACTCGAATCAGGGACACATGGGTAAAGAATGTGCACATTTCATTTATCTTAAAACATGTATTTCTGTTATTGTTAATATCCATGCCAGGGTCATCATTTTTCAAACAATGTTGAATCACCAGCGCCCTCTAGTGTACATTTGTATTCCAAGCTATTACTCCATGTAGTGTGGAGCCAGATGGATAAATGGAGCAGTGTTCTGTTTGACATCTCTATCATCTAGAGCTACCACCCCAGAAAGCAGACCTCCTGTTGGGGTACAGCTGCTGCAGAGGCCCCCCTGGACCCCGCAGAGAGCCGATGACTGGACCAGTGTGGGGGGAGGAGGGAAAGGAAGGCAATTAGAAAAGGACAGGCGACAAGGACAGGGGAAGAGAAAAGGCTGGAAATGAGCATGTGTGAGATGACGAAAGTATGAAAGTATTTGTTGATTTGCTATTTATTGTTTTCCTGGTATGAGTGTGGCTCCTGGAATGGCTGAAGATCATTTCAAAGCTGATAAAGACACAAGACACCATTTATTTATCTTTCAAATATGAAAGTACCTTCAAAAGGAAGATTTACCCTCAGACTTTGGGCTAACTGAACTCAGGTTGGTCTTCTTATGTCTCGGTGGATCACCAGCAAAAAGATACATCAGTTTCTTTGCAAACCAATAGCATAGTAGAAAGTTCCAATCATACTCACGTACATCATGTTTTCAGCTTCAAGAGTTGTAGGAATTATTTATAGTCCAAATACTCAGAACTAATGCCCATAAGATATTAGGTATACTGATTTATTGATCATTTTGAGACAAATAAAAACTTAAATGATTCAGTTCAGTGAACATTATGTTTCAAATTAGACAGAAATGACTAAGAAACATGATCAACAGCTGTACTGTACTGACAGACCGCAGCACGGTAAACATGAAACTAGAGGGCACTTTGAGAACACATACCGTTAATAAACTTACTGTGCTAACTCTTCTTCTGATTGGTTTGGAATGATAATGACTCATCTCACACAACCCTGTTTACTGTGCCATGTTTACTGTGATTTTCTGCACACACACACACACACACACACACACACACACACACACACACACACACACACACACACACACACACACACACACACACACGCACACACACACACACACACACCAGAACAGGAGGTGACATGTTGCAGAGCCCTCGCTGGTGTCACACATCTTCATATAGCTCCCTGTAAGAACACCTTTGTCATTCCCACATTACTGCCATCCACCATTACACCCAGTGTTCACAAGACCCGCGTGATGCGTAGTCACATGCTCACACGTACACTAACACCGCCTCTCTCTCTCTGCATGGCAGTGACATATTAGATCTCACTGCGCTGATTCGCTTGGCTGATCAGTGTCTCATGCTGGTAGCTATTAAAGTTTCTATCAGACAAACAGACACAGACCATGATGGCAATTGTTGCTCCACACAGAAACAGTGAAATGAATGTGAATCGCATGAGATCAGAATAACAAATAAATATTTTTCCCAAACAGGGCATTTAAAATGAAGTGTGAAAAATATGGATTTGAGAGAGATAATACGAGAGTTTAATATAAGGTAGAGTGTGGGTGGGATTGAACTGGGTTGAAGGAAAAAGACAGGCAGCTGACAAGCTAACAGGAGCTGATTGACAATAAGGTCACAGTAGCTGTGTCAATTCTTTTTTTAAAATTTTACAAGCATTTTTACTTAATGAGGTAAACAGAAGTAAAAGGATGATCTACTAAGTGGTTTCCATGAGCTACTGATACCCAATGCCAGCCTGTTAACGTATTTAAAAGGAGATCTTTACGGACTGACTTGAAGAACTGCAGCTTTCCTGGGAGGTGGTACTTTTTTCAGGTGAATGCTCACTAAATAAAGCTAAGGCCAAATTGAGACATTTAGTCATTTTTGTAATGGCTGTGGCTCAGGAGGTGGTTAGTTAGTTTTAAGTTCACCAAATATCTTCACAACCATTGCAGATAGAAAGATGAAAGAAAAAGCACATGACTCGGCCAGCAAAGGGGATGAAAATGAGATGATGACCTTGACCTTGAGAAAGCTACTGTAGGTCAAGGTCAAATTTCAACATTTGTACATTTTTTTGAAATTTTTTTGACATAGATACAAGATAGAAAGACGAAACAAAAGGTATTATATTCAGGGAGACAAGGGGATGAAAACTAGATCACAACCTCAACCTTGAAAAACTAGGTCAAGGTCAAATCACTTTTATACCTCTTTAGGAACACATCTCGAAAACCTAATGAGATATGATAACAAAACAAAAAGCAATATTTTCAGGGAGCCAGAGGCACAAAAATGTGATGATGACCTTCACCTTTGGAAAACTAGGTCAATGTCATACTCAATATAGAATACAATATAGAATTCATTGTTGCGACCATTATGAAAGTAGGTCAGAATAAAGTTTTGAAGTCAGGGGTGTTGCGGGATGTTGCAGTCCTTGACTGCCTTGTTTGTAAAGAAGTTTGAATGATCGGTGGACCAACAGAAAACAAACCTCCATTTAACCCGCTTCCAGCCATACATGTATAGATGTACTGTATATATTTATAGAAATAACTACTAATCGTGGATATTTGTACCATGGAAAAAAAAGGTAAATGCTCATAAATAACCATTTATATATCGAAACAAATACAGTAATCCTTCGCTTATCCGCGCTTCAAGATGCAAAGCGTCACTACATCGCGGATTTTTAGTAGGTAGTCATGTGATACCATATGAGCACGGTTCCCCCTGTGACTTTTCTTTAATACAGAAGTGCTTTAAACAGTTATAAGATTGTGGGAAAAGGTAATACAGTGATGAGGTGGTTTAATATCAGTATGAGGAGGGTTCATAAACGTTTTAATTACCGTAACTTATAAAATAGTTTATCGCTTCATTGCTGTCGAGGGGTTGAACATGACTGGCAAGGGGAACCCAAAAGCACAACAGAGTAGCGGGCAAGTAAAGTCTTAGAACAGGTTTAATAATACAGGCAGGGGTCAGGTCCCGGGTAATCAGTCCAACAAACCAAACGACACATGAACAGGCAAAAACCAGACGAGGTCATACAAAGGAAGGCAATCCAAAAACCAGGCAGACAAATCCAAAGAGGGGTCGACGAAAGGCAGGGTCTGGGAAACAGGCTGGGTCAATCACAGGGAATCAGAATAGCAGGCAGGAATCGAAGGCTGGAGAGTCAGGGCGAGCACTAAAACAATCTGGCAGAGAGCATCCATCCACTGATGGATGTTGGATAGGTGGTCTGGGCTGCTCAGGAGAGAGTTGTGAGACTGCACAACCCCCTTGGTGGTCAAAGCCGAGTCAAGTTGAAGGTATGCATCACCTCATGTTGCTGTCTCCCCAGACACTCTTTACCTCCGCTTCAACAATGCCCAGTCTCAACGCTTCAACTATATGAACAACACCAATGGCCATATCAGTAGTATCTGACTTGATACATTAAGTTGCAGATGGTCTTTAACAGAGGTGGATATGGCTGGGGATGACTTCTCCTGCTTGAACAAGTGGAATAAATGATGAATCACTCAGGCCTGATGGCTTCCCTCCTGAACTACATAAGCAATTTTCAGACTTAATGTCCATCTACCACACAGTACTGACCACCTACCACGCAGTATCGATCACCTACCACGCAGTATTGACCACCTACCATGCAGTATTGACCGTCTAACACGCAGTATTGACCACCTACCATGCAGTATTGACCACCTACCACGCAGTATTGACCACCTACCACGCAATATTGACCTCCATCCCAGAAACCAATTTATGAATGGTAACAAATCTTCATGAGACTCATTGTCTTACGTTAAGTATTTTAAATGCAAAAGGTAATAGAGTTGTTTCAATGTAGTATATCTGAATTTACGAAAGAAAAGTGAGTTATTAATTCATATGAGTGAAGTGCTGAAGTATTGACTTGATAATTGTACTAATATTTCAGAACTTCACACAGGTACTGTAAAGCAGAGAGTGTTTGACATGGTGACATCTTACAAAAAATCTTCACTTGAAGCTGATGAGACAACCAGGTGGTTGGAGCACATTATTTTGTCTTTTTCTTGATGTACTTGTGCTACAACTAGTGGGGGAGGTATTTATAGTTCATATGTTAATATAGAGTGTGGCTTTGTTTATTCTTTTCACTGCCGTACACCTACACACTATATATTCCACTTCAAATTTTAAAATTCACTCAGGAAACAAACAATCCTTTGATGGAGCCCTAAGAACATGGTCTAAAAAGTAAATTGAATTATGTATCTGGAGAATACAGACACTCGGGCCATCCCTCCTTAACTCATCATCAAATGTCTACCTTTTTCAGATGTCAAAGAAGCGCATGAGTGTGTCATTGATAGTTAAATGAGTGAAGGAGTCAGTAATGATTTTCGCCTTCACTTCTGTCAATGGGAAGCAGACAGGTAACACTAAAAATCAACCAATCAATCAAGTTTTATCTAAAGCGCTTAATCATGGCAACAGACATTTCAAAGCGCTTTTACAGACAGAAAAACCCACCTGAACCCTCCAGAGCATAAGCGACAGTGGCGGGGGAAAACTCCCTCATTGAGGAAGAAACTCCGGGCAGGACCCGGACTCTTTTGGGCGGCCATCTGCCTTGACCGGTTAAGTGGAAAGTAAATACAATTAAGCAATGAAGATAAGGACAGGGTAAGAGAGAGAGAGAGAGAGAGAGAGAGAGAGAGAGAGAGAGAGAGAGAGAGAGAGAGAGAGAGAGAGAGAGAGAGAGAGAGAGAGAGAGAGAGAGAGAGAGAGAGAGAGAGAGAGAGAGAGAGAGAGAGAGAGAGAGAGAGAGAGAGAGAGAGAGAGAGAGAGAGAGAGAGAGAGAGAGAGAGAGAGAGAGAGAGAGAGAGAGAGAGGTAGATAGGCCAGACAGAGTGAATGTCTTTATAGTTATAGTTAGATTTGATGCAGGCACTGAAGTGGGGACGGGAAAGTCAGGCTATGTTGTTGTCTTCAATACATGTTCCCCATCATGTAGTTAGTTAATTCAAAGCACAATTACAGCTGCTTGGATGACTGTATGGTGGCACAAAGGAATAAAGGCAGCAGGACCCCAGCCGATGGATAGATGAGGGGTGATACTGGTGGGATGACAGGAGCAGGTCCACAGCAGATGGGCAGATGAAGGGTGAACCTGAGAAAACCTGTGAGGACATAGAGCACAGAGGCTCCAAGGAAGTAGATAGGTAGGTAGGTAGATAGATAGATAGATAGATAGATAGATAGATAGATAGATAGATAGATAGATAGATAGATAGATAGATAGATAGATAGATAGATAGATAGATAGATAGATAGATAGATAGATAGATAGATAGATAGATAGATAGATAGATAGATAGATAGATGGATAGATAGATACTTTAATAATCCCAAGGGAAATTCGGGGTGATATCTGCTCACTGAGATACAAATAAATGCACATAACGGTGACGAAATTGGCACCGACAAAGATGTCATACATAATTATATAATACATAATTAGCATAATGACATAGTTATACAACAGAAAAAACAGAAGAACCTAACATAAAAAGGAAGTGTAGGAACATGAAAGAAGCGTGAGATGAAGACGATGTAGGTTCAGAAGGATGGATGAACCGAGTTGTAAACCAAGCTGTAAACCGACACTAAGGACCCCCACATAGTATCCCACAGTGCATCCTCAGTGCGTCCCAGGCCCCCCTAGTCTACCCCTTCTCGGCCGGCCTTGATGACCCTGCGGCTTCGGACCCCCTCCTTCTGAGAGAGTGGTTGTGCCCACTGATGGCACAGGGCACAAAGGAGGTCCTGAGTCTCTCAGTGGAGGAGCTTGGTGACAGCAGTCTGCCACTGAAGGAGCTCCTCTGCTGGGCGAAGGTGGTGTGCAGGGGGTGGGTGGTGTTATCCGGGATCGCTCTAAACTTAAACATAGTCCTCCTCTCTATGACAGTATGTAAAGTCCAGTTCCTGAACGATCACAGAACCAGAACTCCGGATGAGCCTGTCTAGGCGCTCGGTGTCCCGTTTCCTGGCACCACCACCCCAACACACAATGGCGTATAACAGCACACTGGACACAATGGACTGGTAGAACAGTCTGAGCAGATCAGAGCTGATGTTGAAGGAGGCCAGCCTCCTCAGGAAGAACATCCTGCTCTGACCTTTCTTGTATACACAATCCAGCTTGTGCGACCAGTCCAGTCTGCTGTCCAGCTGCAGCCCCAGGTACTCGTAAGTCCCCACAACCTCCACCTCCTTACCCCCGATGACTACTGGCTGTGGGGAGGGTGGTGCCCGCTGGAAATCCAGCACCATCTCCTTAGTCTTGGAATGTTTAGCTGAAGTTCATTTCGCTGACACCACCCCACAAAGTCCATCACCACTCTCCTGTACGCCCTCTCGTCACCCTCCCTGATACATGCCACGATTGCAGTGTCATTAGAGAACTTCTGCATATGGCACATATCCGAGTTGTGTTGGAAGTCCGTCGTTTAGAGGGTGAAGAGAAGGGGGGAGAGAACCGTTCCCTGTGGGGCCCCTGTGCTGCTGGTCACCAGTGATAACAGACAGTCCCCCATATGGATGTACTGGGGTCTGTCTGTTAGATAGTCTGTGATCCAGCTGACGAGATAGGGGTCCACAGCCATGGATGACAGTTTCTCCTGCAGGAGCCGGAGCCGGATGGTGTTGAAGGCCCTCGAGAAGTCAAAAAAGACCACCCTCACTGCACAACTCTGGACATCCAAGGAGGAGAGGGCTGGGTGGAGGAGGTACAGGACAGCGTCATTAGCCCCAACCTGTGGCCTACCGGCCACACGTTGGTTGGTTGGGGCTAATCGTTGGTTGGTTGGGGCTAATCGTTGGTTGGTTGGTCCATCGTGCCCTGCAGCTGTGGACGCATGAGCTCCAGCACCAGTCGCTCTAGGGTCTTCATCATGTATGAGGTGAGAGTGACTGTTTGATAGTCGTTGAGCTCAGTGGGGCGTCTCCGCTTGGGTACAGGGACGATGCAGGATGTCTTCCATAGTGTCAGGACCCTCCCCAGCCGGAGACTGAGGTCGAAGACCTGGTGTAGGGGCTCACCCATTTCGGCAGCACAGGCCTTGAGGAGTCTTGGGGGGACCTGGTCTGGTCCGGCCGCCTTCCTTGGGCGAAGCATTCTCAACGCAGACGTCACCTGTTCTACAGTGATGGCCGTGTGTGGGGGCGTGGCACGTTGATCCCTTTGGCCGGAGGGTCTCGCAGTTGAGGTGGGGGAAGGGTCTGGGTTTGGCCCGAGGTAGATGGGTGTGGTGGACGGAGAGGGGAAGGGTGAGGCAGGTGAGCTGTATGGAGAGGGGGAGAAGGAGGCATGCGGAGTCAAGTCAGCTGGGCCGGAGGAACTCTGGGGACAGGGGCATGGAGTGGTGGGGGAGCTGAACTGATTAAAAAAGCTGTTAAGTTCATCAGCTCGCTCCACGTTCCCCTCCACTGTACCGCGGCCCTCTCCGGTGATGGCCCTCATGCCACTCCAGACCTCCCGCACCTGGTTGCACCCAAGCTGGTTCTCCAGCTTCCTTTTGTGGTTGCCCTTGGCCTCCCTCAGGCAGAGTCTCACTGCCTGCTGGGCCTCCCTCATTTCATCCTCATTCCCACTCCTGAACGCCCGCTTCTTTCTATTCAGGACAGCCTTCACCTCCTTGGTTACCCAGGGTTCACTATTTACCTAAGTATCACAGATCAATATATTCAGACTCTCCCTCTAATGTCAATAATAAAATTTCATGTTGTTTTTAAAAGACATATTTTACTGCCTTTTAGACATGATTAAAAATTTGTGAACAAATGTGTGGAAATTCACTTGTGTCACTGACTGACCATAGTAGGACAGGGTTTGTAATGCCACCTGGTGGTCACATTTAAAAACTACAGTATGAGAGTTTTAACTGTTGCCAAAAAGTCTGTTGGTCACAACAGAGCAGGGTGAACGTTCAATTAGTGAATATCTGATTGTAGGGGCCAGTATTTGGTCCTTCCACGTCTAACTCATGGATCTCTTATGATTATCATGATACAAGTGACTTGTATCATGATAATCATAATTGGGAATTGGAAAGGAAACACAGGCGATTAAAAAAAATGGCTACAGGTGTGATCCGAATCCAGCAGTGAGGTGTGTGTGTCCGAGTCCACAACCGTCACACAGATAGGGAGACAATCAAGGAGGGAGCAGAGGGAGAAACACATTGTAAATACATTGATAGTTTAATAAAATAGTCCCTGTCAGTGTTTTGAAACTGCAATATATGTTTTTAGAATAATATTACTGATACATTAATGTATATCATCTATTTTTCTGCTGTGGATGCTTGAGATTGAGTACATTTTTGCCCTTAGATCTAGTTGGCCGGATCATCCAACAGAATGATCACGTTTTATAAGATCCTGTCACGGTTGGTATTTGTGTCATGTTGCTCTGCTGTCCTGGGGCGGGGCTAAATTTGTGGGCGGAGCCTCATTTTCACACCTGTACCTGATCAGGCTGATCAGCCTGAGGCTTCTTGAGCCGGCTTCTCCTTTGATTCTCTGCAGGATTGTTTCATATCCTTGCTCACCTCTCTGTTTTGTATGACTTCTTGAGTTTTTCTGTGTTTTCTGATTTTTTATTTTATTAAACTACTCTCATTATTACTATGAATGAAAGTAGTGATGTCCACTTAGATTAGCGTATGGACTGCTGACAGACAGTTTGCTTTCTAATTACTTTACAGTGGATCCAACCAGAAAGAGATCTCAAGTCTGGGAACATTTAGAACTGGTGTCGTCAAACAAAGTAGATTTTATTTTCTAAGAAACTTATTTTCAGGCCCTGTTGCTGACACAGTAGAAAATAATAAACCACACACGCCATTTTTAATTTACATGTGAAGTGTTTTCTTTGTTCCAGCACCTGACATACAGTAACAACACGTCATCAATGATGAGGCGTTACCTAGTCAGACATGAGGATGAATCCTGACTTTTACGTCACAACATAAACCTTGTTTTTTTCCAGTGACACTAATCATCCTATGTAACACACACACGAACGCACATGCATACATTTACATTAAATATACATGTATGAACATGTTATCTGCGTATATCTTATTGCTTTATTGAACCCTGCAAGGACCAACAATCATAAATCAATTTCCTATAACATATGGCTACAATATGGCAAGCAAGGATTAACACATTGAATTAGATTATATTCGGTTTTGTTCAGAAAATATATGCAATAAAGGAAACGTCAAAGCGCTGTTTTCTGGGCTCATCGATCGTTGTGTGGCTGCAGTACAGCCAGTCTGCCAAAGAGGGCGCCCATGTCCACAATGAAAGGGGAACCGAGTAATGAAACAGCTTTCTGCTGTGAGAAACACGTCTAAATTAGATTGAACTGAAAATATTCAGTTTTGAGACATTTTTCTGAAAAAAATAATTTTAAAATAGTTAATTTAACTCTACATGTTGAACGAATTTTCTCGGGTTATCAACAACATAAAAAATTTCCACATCTGGAGAAACCTCCAGACATAACCATATGAAATATTTTAACTGAAGATTAATTGAAGAAAAAACAGCAGCACAGTGGCATTATGGGTAATGTTGTTTGTGTCTGTGTGGGTTCTATCTGGGTTTTCCAGCTGCCTCCCACCTCCAGATACACAAACTCAGGTGGATCTGCCGCTTTAAATGGACCGTAGGTGTGATTATGTGTGTGAATGAGGCCCCGCGATGAACTGGGGGGTTAAGCGAATAAATTATTCTTCAATAACTTATTACAATTTTTTCTGTTATCTTTACTGACAGGAAACAACAACAAAAAACAAATATAGTAAACAAACAACAAACAACGTTCATAACCTTGTTGTGTAAATATACACTCTAATTTCAATTCGGGGCGTTGAGGGTGTTGGAGGACGGGGAGCGAGGGGGTGTGGGGTGAGAGTGGGGATCTGGATAAGAAGGTGGGAGTTACTGGTATGATGAGACTGGAGATGAATCGCTGACACAGGGCTACAGGGAACTGAACACTGTCAACCTGTCATGCCATTTCCACCCCCATCACCCCCCCCCCACACACACACTGGGAATGCTAATTAGAGAGATGCTCTGTGTGAAAGACGGCGAGGGAGTTCTCGTCCCACTGCCAGGAAAACTCCACTTGGATCTGTTCAGGGTAACAAAACTAAAATAAGTCAGTCCAACTAAATATATACAGAGAGACTGAAGCTCTATCTGAACTAATATTGGTCAGTGATGTGGGTGGAGCTTCTTTTTTTTCACTTTTTAACTTTCCTTAGGTTTTCTTCCTTTTTGAGTGGGGTGCTACCAGTGTTTTAGAAATCTCCAGGTTGTGGATCCCACTCCCACTGTAACAGGTTGAGGTGCATCCCTCCACCTGTGGGTGCTCATGAGTGTCAGTGATGGTCCAGCAGGGGGCAGCATTACACCTCAAACTGGAGATGGGAGGTTTAATATGTAACTAAAGCTGGGAGCCAGCGTGGCCCCCGATAACACTGCGCTGATAGCTGACCACAGAAATGAGATTTATTTGGTCCTTTCCTGGAGTGCACTATGTGTGTGATTCCAGCTTCACTTGTTTTAACTAAATCTGGTTGGCACCATTATTGGTCCTGTCCATCATCCATCCATTTTTCCATCTCTTTTGCCCATTTTGCTGTTACTTGTC
>NC_090779.1:1710000-1770000 GCF_040054535.1 Antennarius striatus | reverse complement strand
AGTGTCACAGATGATGACAGGGGGGGTGGGGGGGCAGGAGGGTCTTTCCTGAAGTCCACTATCATCTCCACTGCTTTGAGAGCGTTGAGCTCCAGGTTGTTTCTGCTGCACCATGATACCAGGAGGTCCAACTCACTTCTGTAGGCCGACTCATCCCCATCAGAGATGAGGCCGATGAGGGTGGTGTCGTCAGCAAACTTCAGGAGTTTGACAGACTGGTGACCAGATGTGCAGTAGTTAGTGTACAGGGAGAAGAGCAGAGGGGAAAGAACGCAGCCTTGAGGGGATCCAGTGCTGATAGTCCGGGTGTTGGAGACATGCTTCCCCAGCCTCACGAACTGCCGTTTGTCTGTCAGGAAGTCTGTAATCCACCTGCACATGGAGTCAGGCACGTTCAGCTGGGAGAGTTTGTCATGGAGCAGAGCTGGGACGATTGTATTGAAAGCAGAGCTGAAGTCCACTAACAGAATCCTGGCGTAGGATCCTGGGGAGTCCAGGTGCTGGAGGACAAATGGGTGGGGATGGATGGGGCTGCTGTCCAGTGGCTGGTCGTTGATAATGATTGGGGTCAGGCCTGTCCCATTGTCTTTCAAAACAACAGTAATAGTCGTTAAGGCTGTTGGCCAGACGTAGGTCATTGACAGAGTGGGGGGGCTCTGGGCTTGTAATTGGTGATGGCTTTGAGCCCTTTCCAGACAGAAGCAGAGTCGTTGGCTGAGAATTGTTCTTCCATTCTCTTACCATATGCAGATTTGGCTCTTTTCAACACCTTACCAAATCTGTACTTGTCCTCCTTGTATCTGTGTCTGTCCCCACTTCTGAATGCAGCCTCCTTCTCTGACCTGAGTCTTCTGAGTGTGGCTGTGAACCAGGGTTTGTGGTTGTTGTAGCTAGCCCTGGTGCATGTTGGGATGACGCTGTCCTCACAGAAGGTGATGTAGGACGTCACAGTGTCCGTGTACTCATCTAGGCTGTTGGTGGCAGACCTAAACACATCCCAATCTGTGCAGTCCAGACACTCCTGAAGTTCCCCCACTGCATCACTGGTCCACTTCTTGGATGTCCTTACAACAGGTTTGCAGAGCTTTAATTTCTGCCTGTAGGCAGGAATCAGATGCACCATGTTGTGGTCGGACTGGCCCAGTGCAGCACAGGGAACAGCGTGGTACGCACCGCTGATGGTGGAGTAGCAGTAGTCCAGGATGTTCTCTTCTCTGGTGGGGAACTTGATGAGCTGCTTGAACTTTGGGAGGTCTTGGGAGAGATTACCTTTGTTAAAACCCTGAGGACAGTAACCAAGGCGTCCGGGTGTGTACGTTCTGCTCTCAGTATGTCGTCGGCCAGCGCGCGCTGCGCCTCGCGCACGTTAGCTTCCAGCGGGATGTAAACATTGACGAAAATGAAAGAGGAGAACTTACAGGGCGAGTAGAAGGGCTTGCAGTTGATGATGAGGGCTTCCAGGTCTGGGGAACAGTGCTGAGTTAGTACTGTCACATCGTTGCACCAGCCGTTGTGGAAGTAAAAGCAAATTCCACCTCCTTTCATTTTGCCGGAAAGCGCCGTGTTCCTGTCCACTCTGAAGAGATCGAACCTGCTCAGGTGAAGCACAGAGTCCGGAACGAGATCGCACAGCCACGTTTCTGTAAAGCACAAGACGCAAGACGTTGAAAAATCCCTGTTGGTGTTTAGCAGCAGGCTCAGCTCGTCCATTTTGTTGCAGAGTGAGCGCAAGTTAGAGAGGAATATCCCGCACCTGAGCGCTTTCCTCTTCTGTGGCGTCTCACCTTGCTGCGAGCATGCTTGGCCAGAATTGGCAATAAAACTGCAGTTGAGGCCAGGAAAGTGGGAAATAAAGCCTCTGTAGTAGCAGCTCTGATGGCCATGAGAGCTTCCCTGGAGTCGTAGCCATCAGAGTGGCAGAAAACCAAATTAAAGCTCAAAAGAAGAAAAACAAGGGCGCACCGAGACACCGAGGCGGCCATCCGCGGCGCCATCCGTGATGGGGGATTAGAGACAGTGGTGATAGATGGATTAGAGACAGTGGGGATGGATGGATTAGAGACAGTGGAGATGGATGGATTAGAGACACTGGTGATGGATTAGAGACAGTGGTGATCGACGGATTAGAGACAGTGGTGATGGATTAGAGGCAGTGGTGATGGATGGATTTGAGACAGTGGTGATGTACAGATAAAAGACACTGGTGATGGGTGGATTAGAGACAGTAGTGAGGTTTAGAGATGGTGATGGACGAATTAGAGACACTGGTGATGGAGGGATTAGAGACAGCGGAGAGGTTTAGAGACATTGGTGATTGACGGATTAGAGACACTGGTGATGGAGGGAGTAGAGACAGTAGTAAGGAATTGGGATTCTTTCCCAGATAGAAGTTCACAGCTAGACGTTTGTTGGGTTACAGGGAGAAGACATAGAGGAGGACAGTGGTGAAGGATTAGAGACAGTGGTGAGGATTAGAGACAGTGGTGAGGATTAGAGACAGTGGTGATGGAGGGATTAGAGACAGTGGTGTTGAACAGAAGACAAGAAGTGGAGCTGGATGTGGAGGAAATGAAGATGTTGAGGTTCTCTAGGAGTGACCAGGTTGGATCAGAAATGAGTTCCTCAGAGGAACAGCCAAGATGAGATGTTCAGGAGACAAAGTCAGAGAGAACAGACTCTGATGGTTTGGACACGTCCAGAGGAGAGATGGTGAGGATGTTGGAGGAAGGGTGATGAGGATGGAGCTACCAGGAAAGAGGACAAGACGAAGAGCAGAGAGAAGGTGGATGGATGTAGTGAGGAAGAGGGCAGTTGGTGTTGGAGAGGAGGATGAAGAGGATCGGCCACGCTGTGGACACCTGTAACAGGACAAACCCACAGGATTAGAAGAAGCTTTATGAGACAGTCCTGCATCAAGTCCTTCATATTTTTATTATCCACCATCACTGATATAAATGTGAAGAAAGAAGCATTAGAAACATCTGTGTGCACTGAGATGTTTGAGATGTTATTTCTGTATGACCCCCCCCCCCCGTCTCTGTGTTTCTGCCCCTCTGTCTGCAGGACGAGCATGAAGAAGCGCTACAGAGAGCTCTACGACCTGAACAGAGATCTGATCAACGAGTATAAAATCCGCTCTAACCACCACAACGCGCTGCTGGCCTGCCTCAAGTCTGTCAACCAGGCCATCCAGCGGGCCGGCCGGCTGAGAGGTGAGCTGTCACGTGACCCCTAGTGGGGGTAACGCCCACGGCTGTGGGACACCTCCTGTCCCCTTCCTGATGTCTGTTTCGTCTGTGTCTGATCATCAAATCCATTTTAACATCAGATGATGATGACCGGGGGCAGCTCAGTCTGACTGAGTCTGACTGAGCTGCTGGGGCGTGACCTTAAAAGGCCGTTCGTGCTCAAAACTCCTCCAACGTGGCTGAATTAAAATAAATATGCAAAGACGACCGGGCCAAAATTCCTCCACAGCCAGTCAGTCACGGAAAACGTTTGCTTGCAGTTGTTGCTGCCAAGAGGGGCACAACCAGTTGTTAGGTTTACAGGGCAGCGATAGAAGTTTTAAGTAAGTTTTTACCTCCGTCAAAGCTATATTTCAGACTTTTGGGGTCATTCTTGTCTGTTTTCTAATTTTTTGTGACAGTCTGAAATATTTAAGTGTGAGAACAGCATGGGGGTTGAGGTTAGAGCTGGGAACTGAGAACTCATCTGAGAACTCACCTTCAATGAATGGTCTATTCTAATTTTTTCCATATATAAGGCGCAGTGGGTTATAAGGCGCACTGGTCGGTTTTTGAGAAAATTAAAGGCTTCTAGGTGTGCCTTATGGTGCAGAAAATACTGTATTTCAAAGTAAGATGACAATGAACATGAGCCTTTAAATCGGTGGTCATCAACTTTTGCTTCTCGGACAGATAAATACAACCAAATAAAACAAAACGACCAGCATAAACACTGTTTTTTGCTTAATGAAGTAATCCTGCTGCTGCTTTTGCTGGCTTAGTTCTGTCTCTAACTGCAGTTGTCATCCCGTCTCTTCTCTGTCGTTATTGTGTAACTGTTACGTGTATTTATATATTAACGTTAGCAGATGACACACGGTTCAAATCTTTCGGTCTGTAAATGTTGCCGTTGGGTCTCATTAAGTCCTGTCATTACCTCCCTCCCTCCCAGTGGGTAAACCCAAGAACCAGGTGATCTCCGCTTGTCGAGACGCCATCAAGAGCAACAACGTCAACGCTCTCTTCAGGATCATGAAAGCTGGGACGGCGTCCCTGTGAGGATGGAAGGGGGGGCTGAAGGAGCGGACAAACAAGCCGGAAGCACCACTGATCAGTACTGTAATGATGGAGTTCGTCTGCGTTACCCTCGGTGATGAGTGATGACTCCGGGTGAGTCTCTACATGCAGGTTAAAAGACGAGGACAGTTGAGTCTAAGATTGGGATGTAGCCTTAATTTGTTCCCCTCACAGGTTTAGGATTACGCAGCATTCTGGCACCATGAAGCTCCCTGAAGCTTTAACTGGTCCTGAAACGTGACAGAAATCAAACGTGGCCCAGGCTTAGTGTGCTGGCAGCCACCCATGTGAGTCTTCATGGAGGACCTTGTTAGGGTGCAGAAACAGCTCAGTGTAGACCCGCTAGGAGGACTGGATCAGATCTGGGACCAGAGGACGTGTGGTTTCAGGAGAGAGTGAAGCAGGTTCAGAATCCTCCAGTTCAGAACTGGCTGCTTCCACCAGAATAGAGGTTGGCTCGCTGGGCGGTGTTGGACCGGACAGCAACGGCTGGAACCGGCTGACAGTTGTGTTTAGAAAGAACACATCTGGGGGAGGATGAGTCACGGGGGGGGGGGGGCACACAGGAACGGTTTATAAAGGAGCAGTTCACCCAAAAATTACAACTAGAACCATCTCCTGGGGTACAGTGTACCCCAGGAGATGGGGTACACTGTACTGGGGTACAGTGTTGATGGGAAGCTGGCAGGTTTGTTAGTCTAGAAGCATTTCTGGAGCATACAGCTCACAAGAATAATCCAGAATATCTCCAGGTCCCAGGTCAGTTTTAGGTGATCTGTAATTGTGTAACGGGGTTACTCTAGAGCCTTTAGAGCCCCTGGAGGTTTGGATCAGTCCTTGGAGCCGTGGGGAGTCCCTTCATGAGTTCATGTGTTTTAGATTCAACTCGTCCCCATCGTCCTCAGCTGGCTGGAGAACATCACAGCGTGAAGCTCCATAACCTGTTTGTGGCCAAAGGGACTGACACGAGTCTTCAACGAGTTTCCATTCCAGAGTGAAACACGTCTTTAATGACCGTTTGTGAGTGTTAGCCTTTTGAAGATTGTGCAGAGACTGAAAATGTCCTTTGTGTTTGTGTCAGATGAACTTTTAATAAACTACTGTGTGTGTGGAACGTTTTGTGGCCTGTTTCTGATTGGATTGGACTCCAGAATCCGTTTGAATCGAGCGAGGTCAGCCGTCCAATCACAGCGGGACTCTAATCTCCCTCTGTCATGGTGGGTATCATTTATCTCACGGCCTGAGGAGCTTCTACAGTCTGCACAGCAGATGTGGAGGGCTTACAGCCAACGTTCTCCACAAGCCAGCGACTCTGTTGGCTCATATTTTTCTCCTGAGGACCCGACCTTCATGCAGAACTGTTAGCTGACTAGAATGAAGCTAACATGACTTGGATGCTAACAGTAGTCACGTGATTTTAGGGGTGCGTGTGTTTTTTATAGTCAGGTATTCCCCCACAGGCTCCATTCTGTAGCGTCAGCATCTGGCTCAATGGTCATAAATCAGCACTACTGCGCATGCGCTGCATCTGGACACGCTGCTCTCATTCCACGGCGGTTATCAAGTCGGGACTTTATTTATAATTATTATTTAATAGAACTTCCTGTTGGTGACGTCACGACTCATCATTAGAACCCCACTCCGTTTCCTTTCCCCCAAACTCTTCTCTCTCATCCCAAGTTGCTGAGTTGTCATCTGGTTTGAAGTTTCTCCTCTCCTACTGAAGTCACGTGGTTCTGCAAAAAATGTTGCGTTCAATGGTCGTGGTTAATTCTTTTTTTTGCATGCAATATTTTTTTGTATATGATTTTGATTGAATTATGGGGCAAATGAACAATAAATGGTAAATTTGTGAAACTATCTAGTGATCGTCACATCATATTAGTTCAATAATCAATGTTATAGTTGTGGTTCTGTTCATTTACTCCACACGTTACTCAGGTGATGTCATACAGGTTGTGTTAGTGTCCCCCTGAGGGTGTAAACCAACACCTGTTGGTGTTCTTTGGTGGCTCCAGATCAAAATGAAAGGAAATTTGCTTGAACTTGGATTTTTTTAATGCACTTCGTTTAGTTGAATTCTGTCTGTGAATGTAAAAAGAACAAGAAATCGTGTCTTCATTGATAAAACATAGTCTGGAGTTTGTAAGTATCCAGTAACACTGGTGTATCATGGAAAAGTTGATCCCCTCCCCCGTAATAAAATTTAACACTGAAACTTTTATATATTTTAGATTTATTACACATAAATTGAAGTGTTTTTGGGTCTTTTTATTGCTATGGATTCGAGCTCATGAATGAATCAAATTTAAAAAGAAAAATACCTTAAACATTTTAGTTTACATGTAAAGAGGAGTGGATGTGCAGTCTTCCCTTCCCTGAGACACAAACGTTTTCCAGCATTATCAGACGCACCTCGTCTTTGAAACATTTTGATTTAAAGATTTGGAAAGGTCCTACTTTTTGAGAACCACGTGCACGCAGAATATCTGCAGAACTGTTATAGTTTAGGTCGCCATCAAAAAGTGTTCTGTGACCGCCAATATTTCATACTGGATGTAGAGTTTTAAAAATTCCTATAGACCTGAAGGCAACACGGAGCGCAGCAGCCCGTTCGTGCAGACGATCCGATACCAGGTACCAGATCCAGAGCAGAGGGTCCCGCTGCAGGTCCTGGAACCAGCTGGACGTCCGTCTGCGGTCCTCTGAGCTCAACTAGGTCCTGTTCTATTTGGTTCTGTTTGGTTCTGTTCTGTTCTCCTCTGTTCTATTCTATTCTATTCTATTCTATTCTGTTCTCCTCTGTTCTGTTCTGTTCTCCTCTGTTCTGTTCTGTTCTCCTCTGTTCTCCTCTGTTCTCCTCTGTTCTGTTCTGTTCTCCTCTGTTCTCCTCTGTTCTCCTCTGTTCTCCTCTGTTCTCCTCTGTTCTCCAGAACCCTTCAGCTCTCCAACCTTCCCGGCAGATGTTTTCACTTTGACCTCTTCCTCCGTGACGTCTGGTGAGTTTGCATTGAGCGGACATTTCTTACACATCGGGGTTCTACTGACATGTTGCACCAAACGCAGTGACGTCACCGCCAGATTCCTTTTGGAACCGCGCGTCCTGCTCGCGGCGCGGTGACGCGCGTTCGGAGCGCGTCCGCGCGCAGACGCTCCGCGTCAGGCTGGGGTCCGCAGGCCGTGCCGGCATCCATTAGTGATGTCTGATGGGACACGGTGTTCTGGGAAGTAGTCGGTACCGTTCCGTTCACTTACATAAGACACGGACCCCCCCCCCCCCCCGTCGTGGGGCCAGACGCTGGTTGTATTTCAGGAAACATTTGGGTCCCCGTTGAACTCCTTCAGTGGGTTTTTGGATGTTAGTCAGGTCCCAGATGTTCAGATTCCATCTGTGTGACCCGGACATGACCAACGATATATGAAGAGAGGCAAAGAAACCATCACTGGTGGACTCCAGGATGGACACCGGGGGCCATCACCTTCATGGTGACATGAATCCACCCCCCAAGATGAAGCGTCAGCCGTCCATTTGTCTTTCTCTCACTAATCTGAGTCAGATTTTCGTAACACAATACGAGCTTTTATTCATGGTTTTATTCAGAGAGACAAGTAGAACAGCCGATACCTAAATCACCAGGGTGTGAAGTATTTACCAGCAGAGCAGCTTCACTCTAAACTGGTAGCAGCTGGGCTCGACACACCCAGGCCCAGTTTCCACCAGCCTCGTCCACTGGAACCACTGGTAGAACGTTTTCAGAATCATAAATGAGGCCTGGAGGTCTCACCAGGAGTAACCTGATGAAATCAGGAGAAGAAAAGAGATGATGGTCACACAGGAGGACATGGCAGTAATAAACTGAGTGATGAACATGAACACACCTCAATGGCCTCAGGGCTTTGAGAAAAATATTCAACGACTGATGAGTCAGAAACTTGAATAGTTTGGTCAGATTCCATCTGGAAGAACAGCAATGAAATCGTTTTCATTTTCCTCAAGTTAAACTTGTTGATCAGTACAGTGGTTCCTCTACTTATGAAATTAATTGGTTCCGGAAGAAATTTCGTAAGTAGAGATGCGTTTTCCATGCAAATGCCCTAGTCCGTTCCAAGCCTCCCCAAAATTCAGACATAAATGTTTTATAAAGCATAAAAATGCATCAAAACATGTAACAAATACATGTTAAGATTAGATTATTACACAATAAATGAGAGTTGTGTATAACGTAAAAAACAAAGAATAGAGTAAAGAATAAAAATGATGGTCATTTACCTTTTACCTGCTGTCCTCATTGTTTTTTGCCCTCTTTGGTTCATGCCCTCTTGCCCCCCCATGAACAACAGAGTGAATTCCAGTCCTCCTTCTGAACTTCTCCAACCACCCACGCGACGCCTTAAACTCCTTAAACTTCCTTTAGTTTTAATAACGTGGTGATTGTAGATGCATTACGGCCATATTCTTTGGTGAGATCAACCAAACGCATCCCTTTTTCAGGCTTTTCTATCATCTCTTTGTTTGTACGGACAAAAAAACTCTTTTCTTCGTCTTTTCTTTTCCTCTTTTCTCCGTCACGTTCTTGGGGTCCATAGTGAATACTCTAAAAGTTAGTATATTTATGTAAAACTATCAGAACACCTCATGGGTCGAGGGCCGAATGACGAGGACGCTGCAGAGACACCTATCTAGCTACACACAGAGGTCCCTCTTAGCCAATGGGATGACAGGAAGATGCTAGGTAATAGCCAATGGCAGAGCAGCAATGAGAATGTTGTGTTCAGGAACCTGTGGGAGCTGCAAGTATCAGCCCATACTGTATTTTTTTACCTTTCGTAACTCGAAATTTCTTTTGTAACTAGAGGCAATATTTTCCTGTTGAGGCGTTTCGTAAGTAGAAAATTTCGTATATATAGACATTCGTAAGTAGAGGAACCACTGTATTAACCATCAGCTTCCCAGTTTTGTCAATGCATCTAAAACTAACAGTCCAATGGGAGTCTGACCCTGTTCATGTGACCATGGCAACCTGGATTCAGGAATCACATAAGTATCATTATTACTTGAATAGATATTCAAGAAAGATACCATCACAAATCAATAACTGTGATTGTTGTCCAGCTCCAAAATCTGGAAAGCTATTGTTTCTTCAGTGACGCATTCCTTTTCTCTCACTTTCACACTAATCCATCTTCTAGTCTTAAGCATGATTCACAACCATTAAAAAAGCCTTAAATGCTGAAGAACAGTTTGTTTGAATTGCTCTGTTCTTTCGTGATAGTCGGACTGGAGAAGGGGCCAACTAGTTGATTTGTTCTCCATCTGGAGTTAATGAGGTTAACCAGAGTTCACGTTCCAAGTTTATTGGTCTCAGATCAGGCCCACGCAAACACAGCCAATCGGTTATTGGTTCCCCTGACATACTTAAATTATTTCATAGTGGTTTTCTTTGCAGCTTCATAGGAAGATTCTGTTCATGTTTTTGAAGCAAAGCCATGAAAAAGACAATTACCCTGATGACACAAATGATTTGTCTACTGTCCATTCTGTAAGAACTCAGATAGAACTGATCAGATAAATTAAGGCTGCATGGGTTGTGAAGCTTTAAGTATGCAGTAGTCTTGTCATTGAGAGGCTGATGTTCTATCAAACTGAAGAGACAAGTTAGCTCTGGCTTTACCAGCTGGTATGTGTTCCAAACCTCAGTCATGGTCTGAACGGAAGGACTGAGATATTGGTAAAGCCAACCTGAAAGAAGGACCATGGGGTTGGATACCCAACAGAGGTCAGAACAAAGCCACTGCTCCTCCACCATGAAGGAGTGAGTGAAGGTGATTTGGGCACGTGGTTGGACAGAAGATGACTCTTCCGAACATATCCAGGCAGGATCTCCTACCTTTGGTAGGTGCAGCTGGGTTGTGTTTGCTTTTAAAAGGGAAGATCTTTGAAAAAGAGACTCCTGGTTGATGTTCTAGTGCTGGAACTGAAGAAGTCTCTTGGATGAGAAGTGAAACGTCTTCAAGAAACTTTCTTAAAGTCCAGTGGAGATTTAAACAGCTTCAGATAACCATGACCTGGATAACTGAGAACCTACACAAACAAAGAATCTGATAATTCAGTGTTTACAGTATATTGGACTTTTGTTTGATTGATTGATTAAAACCGTTATGTCATTACATCCCGCGAAGCAGTGATTGATTGTAATTGTTAGTGTTTGTTTGTTCGTCCATTCGTCCACCAATTATCTCCACAACTGTTGCAGATAGAAAGATGAAGCAAAAAGCACATGACTCAGGCAGCAAAGGGGATGAAGATGAGATGATGACCTTGACCTTGAGAAAACTAGGTCAAATTTTCACTTTCATACCTTTTTAGGTACACATCTCTGAAAACTGATGAGATATAATCGCAAAACAAAAAGCAACATTTTCAGGAAGCCAGAGGCACAAAAATGTGTAGGTCAGTGTAAAATGTTGATTTCAGGGGTGTCGCGGGATGTTGCAGTCTCTGACTGCCTTGCTTATGTTGTATTGTGTCTGGTTTTCTCTAGGATGCCCTGACATGTGAATGTCTGAGGAGAAGGGGGAGATGGAGACAGACACACTGGACATACATCCAGTGATATGAGTGATGTGTTCAACAACAAGTCACTCTAAATCACCTCGCTTTAAGTTAAACCCATAAACAGGTGAGACTACAGTGCATGTCTGGCTTATCAACACTGAGCAAACATGGGATACATGTGTAGCACCACAGAAGAAGAAGGAAAGTCACTCCATGTTTTCATCAAACGCTGCAGAGTATCTCCACAGCCTCTGGACAGCAGAGGCTCTTTCCAATGCATTCCTGTCCAAAGCTAAACTGAGGTCCGGAGAAGATGATGAGGAAGGTCGTGATGATGAGGAGGATCCTTCATGTGAAGGGGGATGTGATGTGCACCATGATGCTCCTGGTAGTGCTCTGTGTGCTGATCTACGCCCACCAGGTAATGTGATGCGTTACCTTGTGAAATTCTTTTATTAGATTCTTACAATCATCTGTGCGCTTCTCACGTCCAGTTAAATCCATTGGTGTTTCCAGTACATGCTGTCCTCAGGGTGGAGCAGTCCTTCATGGAAGCTGGGCAGCCACGGCTCCACCAGCTCCAGCAGGACCTTGCTGGGTACCAACGTGGCCAAAGTTGACCAGGAGTCTCCAGAGGTACGACCCGGTCTGACTGAAGTTATGAATGTGTGCGCGTGTTGGCATGTAGGTATCAGAATGAGTGGGAGGGAAGAATGGGGAAGTCTTATACTGGTTCATTCAAGTTTCAGAGGGGGATCATTCAATCAATCAATCAATCAATCAATCAACTTTTAATTGTATAGTGTTTTATCACATCATCAGACAGTTCAAAGTGCTTTAACAGACAGAGAAACCCAACAGAACCCTGTCAGGGAATTCTTCCTGCTAAATGAGAATTGCTAATTCTCAGAAGAATTATAAATTATGGACACGATGTGATCAGCAAATTGTTCTTTCATACCTGTTGTTTCAAGCCCATCCCAACAACAGATTTACTTTTTACTGCACACAAATGTTCACTTTCTAGTTTCCTGGACTTCCTTGCTTCTTGGCCGCCCTGTAACCCCTGCAAGGGTCATCACCTGTTAGGATCATTGAAATGCCCCTTACTGTTTTTACTCAGGCCAACCCCAAATGGCACAATGACTCTGAGAACTTTAATGCGGACATTTCTCACAACCCTTCAGAGCAAGCATAAGAGAGCAGCGGGGAAAAATTCCCTTATTGAGGAAGAAACTCCTGGCGGGACCCAGACTCTGGAGGGTGGTCATCCGCCTTGACCGGTTGGGTGGGAAAAGAAATAACCTAAGGATAGAGACAGGGCAAGGAAAAGAGAGAGAGACACAGAGAGAGAGAGAGAGACAGTTCTGAAGAACTGAAGAAGCCTCTTGGATGAGAGGCGAAACGTCTTACTGAGAACCTACCCTGACAGATTATGAAGGCGTTTTTTAAGTTTTGATTGTTTGTAGTTTTTTAAATGTGCAACAGGACATCTGAAAACATTTTGTGCACACACTCTCATGTTAATTCTCTTTATTACCAGGTTCAGTCCAGCTCTCCAGAACCAGATCTGCCACCCTGCAAGCCAGAGACCGGGTCCAAATGTCCTAAAGCCAATCCCTCTAAAGCCAACCCCCCTAAAGCCAGCCCCCCCAAAGGCAATCCTCCTAAAGGCAACCCTCTTAAAGGCAAACCCCCTAAAGCCAACTCCCCTAAGGCCAATGCCCTTAAAGCCAATGCCCCTAAAGCCAACGCCCCTAAAGCCAATGCCCCTAAAGGCAAACCCCTTAAAGCTAATGCCCCTAAAGCCAACCCCCCTAAAGCCAAGGCTCCTAAAGGCAAACCCCCCAAAGCCTTGTCCAAACCTCAGGTTAAATCTAAAGGGAAATCCAAGGTGCCACAGAAGAACGTTGTGCCAACTCCCGGTCCCACAATGGCCCCTTTTGACTTTGAGGGCTACTTGAGAGAAAAGGACAAGCGAGACTTTAAGCTGCTCATCGACCAGCCTGATAAATGTCATGTCACAGAATCACAGCAAGACGAGGGGGTAACGGACACCTCTACAGCTGCTCCCTACATGCTCATCGCAGTGAAGTCTGTGGCTGCAGATTTTGAGAAACGTCAGGTGAAATGTTTTGAATGTTAATGATGAGGACCGTTGTGTCAATTTGGTCACTTTTACTGTAGGTCAGTACAGAAATTAGACAGACTCCTCCACACATCCTAAGACACGGTTGTTTTCTGGCCTGCATGTTTATTGGTTTTTGCTTCAGTTTTGAGACCTAAATAGAACAAAGCATCCTGCGTATGATGTCAAACCGCATCCAACCTGGAGAGGGATGGGCACCGCAAGGTTCAGTTGCCCACGACACACCACCTGATGACAACCACAGATTGTGGTGCCCCAACAACTCTGTGGGTTTATGGGATAGGCTAGGCTAGACTAAATGGAAGGACTGAAATTTTAAATTAAAATTTTCTGTTTTGAATAAGAACATTCATTCATTCATTCATTCATTTTCCAACCCGCTTAATCCGCTAACGCAGGTCGCGGGGTAGCCAGTGCCTATCCTGGCAGTCTCAGGGCGTGAGGCGGGGGACACTCCGGGCACGACGCCAGTGTACCGTGGAGCCACACAGAAACAAACAATCATTCACACACACACTCACTCCTATGGTCAATTTGGGACTGGCCAATCAACCTGAAGCGCATGCTTTTGGAGGTGGGAGGAAGCCGGAGAACCCACGCAGACACGGGGAGAGCATGCGAACTCCGCACAGAGCGGGACTCGAACCCGGGTCCACCGTGTTGTGAGGCAGCAGCGCTAACCACTGCGCCACCGTGCCGCCCCTGAATAAGAACAGTGTCATTAATTTTGTCCTGCTTTTAATTACTCGTAGGTGGTACGTCGGACTTGGGGTAAGGAGGGCCTTTTTCGAAACGGGGTGTCCATCCGGACCGTTTTCTTGCTGGGCGTCCCCAGGAACCGGACCGCTCTTCCTCTGTGGGATCGGCTGCTCGCCTACGAGAGCCAAACCTTTCAGGATATTCTGCTCTGGGACTTTGAAGATACCTTCTTCAATCTGACGCTGAAGGAAATACATTTTCTGAATTGGTTCAACAGAAGTTGTCCTCATGTCAAGTCAGTAGAAAGCAAATGAAGACCTGATCTGATTAGTTTCTAAAACCAGTGACATCTAGTGTTCTCCTGTTTCCTGACCTCACACAGGTTCGTCTTCAAGGGTGATGCTGATGTGTATGTTAATGTGGACAACATACTAGAGATGCTGCGTGGTCAGAAGCCAGAAAATGACCTGTTTGTCGGTGACGTTATTATCCATGCTAAGCCCATTCGTCGGCGCAATTCCAAGTACTATGTGCCAGAGTCTGTGTACGGCGTTGGGTTGTACCCGAGTTACGCTGGAGGAGGAGGGTTCGTCATGTCAGGACATACGGCTCGGAGACTTAGTTCGTCCTGTCAGCAGGTACTTCAAGGTCGGACACTTTATCTGATTGTATTCTCTGTTTTTGACAAGTTTACATTCAGATACCATTGTTTTCTGTTCCAGGTGGAGCTGTTCCCGATCGATGACGTCTTTCTGGGAATGTGCCTCCAGCTCATTGGCGTCAAACCGTCACGACATCAGGGCTTTCGAACCTTCGGAATTCCCCGACCGTCTGCAGCGCCCCACCTCCAGACGTTTGACCCCTGCTTCTACAGGGAGCTGATGGTTGTCCACAGCCTCAGCGCTCCTCAGATCTGGCTCATGTGGAACCTGCTGCACGACCCCAAGCTGAGCTGCCACAACCGGACCAACCCCACAGCCTGGCCCTTCAAGTGGAAGGACCGGCTGGATCCAACGCAGGCGGCGGCAGGCGACTACGGCGGGGAGCAGGTGTTCATCACACATCAGTGACCGTCTGCTGATGATCACAAAGACAGATCTGTCACCAACGGAAAAGACTTGTTAATAACTGTTAAAATATGACAAAGAGTCTCAGATTTCTAAAGAAATGAACTGGAAAGAGCCTGAAGTCTGTTGTCCTTGGTCACCTGAGCCCATCTGTGTTCTTGCAGTGTGGGAGAAGAAGCAAAACACCCAGATGAAGTGAATGTGTACTCTTCAGAATGTCTTGTATTGTCACGCGGTACATGTTGACGCAGACTTACTGACAAGGACAACACCTGAAAAGTGGTTAGCTGGTTTAACCTCATGTGTCTGACATCACAGCTGAACTCAGACAGCAGAGCATCGCTCTCACGCAACCAAAGAAGCACACACACACACACACACACACACACACACACACACACACACACACACACACACACACACACACACACACACACACACACACTTCTTGCTGAAATGTGGACTCTTACAACTGTTCGTCATAATGACATTTAGAATGATGTCACTTGTACACTTTTTCTCTCTTGAACACACACAGTACTGGGTTCACAGCTGTAAACTGAAGTCTTGTGATTATACTTCTGTAACTGCTCAACAAGCTTAAGTTCTGGTCATCATTTGTGTGTCAACAAAAGTTGGAACATTTTTCACCATCATCATCATCCAGGTTGGGGCGGCGCGTTGGTACAGTGGGTAGCGCTGTCGCTGCACAGCAAGGCAGTTCTGGGTTCAAGTCCCGCTCAAACCTGGAGTGTGTGCGGGCCTATTTGTCCTATATGTGGCGCCACGGTGCACCGGTGTTGCGCCTGGTGTGTACCCTGTCTCATGCCCCAGGTCCCCTGGGATAGGCTCCAGCGGCCCATGACAGCGGGAGAATGAAGTAGACGAATGAAGGAATCATCCAGCTTGAGGTTAACGATGCTAACTCTAACAGCCCAGAGTGTTAGAGTTAGCTTCGTGAGAGTTGAGCCAGAAGAACAAACTCTTCATGTCCCGTTGGTTCCATGTTCAGACCGTCATCTCTGACCACCAATCTGTGTAGTGACCCAATAACATGGTGGGTACAAGCCAATGAAATGAAGGTTCATCGAACAGGAGCTGGACTCAGTCTTAGAACCAGGAAGAGGACCTCAGACCACCAGGGGTGTCTGGAGGAGAGACCCTGACCAGGTGATGTGGTTCAGGCGTCTGATCAGGATTCCTCCAGGACAACTGTCCGAATGAAAACAGACCCCGGTTGATCCAGAACTTGCTTTTGGGGGGGGGGGGTACATATCTCCTCAAGCCTGGGTAACCCCGGTCCTGCTGGAAAATGTTGGGAGGAACATTTGGAATAGAGTACGCCCTCGTTCCTCACGGTTAATGTGTTCCAGGAATCACACGCGATTAATGGATTTCACGATAGATCTACTAAGTATTTTATTATTTACAGTAATCTAAACGTTCCTGAACCCCCCCATACTGACATGAAACCACCTTCTATCTGTATTACCTTTAAAACACTCTGATAGACTGTTTAAAACACTTCTGTGTCTCATGGTAGAACCTACCGCACTTCCAGACGCCGTCAGCCAATAGAATGCGCGTGCGGTATCATGTGACTGCCTACCAAAAATACGCAATGAGGTGAAGTCGCGAGCGTTTATGTGTGAGGGTGCACTGTAACCTTCTTTGTTGGGGTGGTGACCCCACCCTGGATGAGAGAGAAGACAAATGGGTGGATGGACTCAACTGAGATCAAATTTAAAGCTCTCAGGTAAGTCAGGTCAGGTTTATTTATGCTGCACCAAACATTTGTGCTTTTCTGCTACTTCACAGCAGACCTGGAGCAGGTCAAGATGAACCTAACAGGATGGATGGATGATGGATGGATGATGGACGGATGTTCTTTCATCTAAATGATGTCATTCCTGTATGTGTCTGCAAATTCTCACACATGACGGAAGACATGTTTGTGTCTCATCCGATTTCTAAGAAGCGTGTTGAAGACAAAATGCAGGTTCTGAGGTTCCAACGGCACGAGGTCAGCTGATTGAAAACAAATAAACCCGACTCTGTGACTAACATCAGATTATCCTGACTCTGTGACTAACATCAGATTATCCTGACTCTGTGACTAACATCAGATTATCCCGACTCTGTGACTAACATCAGATTATCCCGACTCTGTGACTAACATCAGATTATCCCGACTCTGTGACTAACATCAGATTATCCCGACTCTGTGACTAACATCAGATTATCCTGACTCTGTGACTAACATCAGATTATCCCGACTCTGTGACTAACATCAGATTATCCTGACTCTGTGACTAACATCAGATTATCCTGACTCTGTGACTAACATCAGATTATCCTGACTCTGTGACTAACATCAGATTATCCTGACTCTGTGACTAACATCAGATTATCCTGACTCTGTGACTAACATCAGATTATCCTGACTCTGTGACTAACATCAGATTATCCCGACTCTGTGACTAACATCAGATTATCCCGACTCTGTGACTAACATCCGATTATCCCGACTCTGTGACTAACATCAGATTATCCTGACTCTGTGACTAACATCAGATTATCCCGACTCTGTGACTAACATCAGATTATCCTGACTCTGTGACTAACATCAGATTATCCTGACTCTGTGACTAACATCAGATTATCCTGACTCTGTGACTAACATCAGATTATCCTGACTCTGTGACTAACATCAGATTATCCTGACTCTGTGACTAACATCAGATTATCCTGACTCTGTGACTAACATCAGATTATCCCGACTCTGTGACTAATATCAGATTATCCTGACTCTGTGACTAACATCAGATTATCCTGACTCTGTGACTAACATCAGATTATCCTGACTCTGTGACTAACATCAGATTATCCTGACTCTGTGACTAACATCAGATTATCCTGACTCTGTGACTAACATCAGATTATCCTGACTCTGTGACTAACATCAGATTATCCTGACTCTGTGACTAACATCAGATTATCCCGACTCTGTGACTAACATCAGATTATCCCGACTCTGTGACTAACATCAGATTATCCTGACTCTGTGACTAACATCAGATTATCCCGACTCTGTGACTAACATCAGATTATCCTGACTCTGTGACTAACATCAGATTATCCCGACTCTGTGACTAATATCAGATTATCCTGACTCTGTGACTAACATCAGATTATCCTGACTCTGTGACTAACATCAGATTATCCTGACTCTGTGACCAACATCAGATTATCCTGACTCTGTGACTAACATCAGATTATCCTGACTCTGTGACTAACATCAGATTATCCTGACTCTGTGACTAATATCAGATTATCCTGACTCTGTGACTAACATCAGATTATCCTGACTCTGTGACTAATATCAGATTATCCTGACTCTGTGACTAACATCAGATTATCCTGACTCTGTGACTAACATCAGATTATCCTGACTCTGTGACTAACATCAGATTATCCTGACTCTGTGACTAACATCAGATTATCCTGACTCTGTGACTAACATCAGATTATCCTGACTCTATGACTAACATCAGATTATCCTGACTCTGTGACTAACATCAGATTATCCCGACTCTGTGACTAACATCAGATTATCCTGACTCTGTGACTAACATCCGATTATCCCGACTCTGTGACTAACATCAGATTATCCTGACTCTGTGACTAACATCAGATTATCCCGACTCTGTGACTAACATCAGATTATCCTGACTCTGTGACTAACATCAGATTATCCTGACTCTGTGACTAACATCAGATTATCCTGACTCTGTGACTAATATCAGATTATCCTGACTCTGTGACTAACATCAGATTATCCTGACTGTGACTAATATCATATTATCCTGACTCTGTGACTAACATCAGATTATCCTGCCTCTGTGACTAACATCAGATTATCCTGACTGTGTGACTAATATCAGATTATCCTGACTCTGTGACTAACATCAGATTATCCTGACTCTGTGACTAACATCAGATTATCCTGACTGTGACTAACATCAGATTATCCTGACTCTGTGACTAACATCAGATTATCCTGACTCTGTGACTAACATCAGATTATCCTGACTGTGACTAATATCAGATTATCCTGACTCTGTGACTAACATCAGATTATCCTGACTCTGTGACTAACATCAGATTATCCTGACTCTGTGACTAACATCAGATTATCCTGACTGTGACTAATATCAGATTATCCTGACTCTGTGACTAACATCAGATTATCCTGACTCTGTGACTAATATCAGATTATCCTGACTCTGTGACTAACATCAGATTATCCCGACTCTGTGACTAACATCAGATTATCCCGACTCTGTGACTAACATCAGATTATCCCGACTGCTCCACTCCAGACGCTGAGGTTTGGCTCGAAGACACAGGAAACAAAGACACCTGAATCTGTTTCACGTCCACATGTTAATGTTTATTCACATCCTGGTTCCACAAACAGAGGATGAACATTGATGTTGATGAACACGAGTGCAGCCATCAGCCCAAAGTAATCAATCACAGCTTCATCTCTGAACTGCATGGTGGTTTATTGCCTTTTGTTCTGGAGACCTGCCAAACAAATGTAATTTATTCATCAACACATTTATATTATTCAAAATATAAATACCAATTTATTCCAATGACTGTCAAACCTGTAATTACGTGTAACTGACCCATTTCCAGAAACAGGATCATATTCAGAGCAAATCAACGATGGGAAATAAAACGTTCGATACGAAAATAAGGACAAACAATAATAATAATTACACTTAAGTCATAAATGACAACAGAATGTGGACAGTTGTCCATTCTTGCATTTAAAGAAATAAAAATCACTTCTATGTCCAAATAGAGTTGAGACATCCACCTGAGTTTGGGTACCCCACCGGCCCCGACTGTTACCCCACCGGCCCCGACTGTTACCCCACCGGCCCCGACTGTTCATTATGACGGTTTAACAAGCTCGTCAGAAGTTTGTGTGGTTACTCCATGTGATGTCTGTGGTGCCCCACAGGTTTTCTCTGGTTTTTAGAGGAATGTCAGTGTGAAGCTCCAGAAACGTCTCACTGGGATGGAGCAGGTGGGGACGGATCGAGCCTCTGTGGGGGATTTGCTCTTTGTGTGTGTAGTCAAACACACACACACACACACTTCCAGCCTAAAGGCAGATGGTAGTTTGTCCAGTAGGTTTACAGGATGGTTTACTTGTATTATTATTGGATGGATCAGAAAACACAGATCTTTAACATCAGACGACATCAGAATGAAACACGTCTATTTACAGCATCTATACATCAAAGTTCACTGAATTCTGTCCAGCAGCTTTTGACACGAGGATGCACCATTACCCTGTTCTGTACATTATGTACGTGTGTGTGTGTGGGGGGGGGGGTCAGGGTGAAGCTGGTTGGACGTGCTGGATGAGAGAAACTCATTATGGGATGTGGTTTAAAGAGGGACTGAGCAGAAATAAATGTTGAGCTGGAAGCTGTTAAAAAAGTCCCTTAAATTCATGCTGAGCAGGTGGACGCTCACCCCCCCACGCCCCCCAAGAGTGGTTTCACCACCACAGCTGTAATAACTCATCTGTAGAAATAACATGAAAAATATCACAATGCAGTCTGAATGATGGCAAAAACTCATTCTACCATTAAATCCTATGTACAGTGTGTGTATATAACATATATACACATGTATAGGAATGTGTGTGCATGTGTGTGCCTACACACACACACACACACACACATATACATAAACACACATTAAAAATAAAGGTCAACGATAAATTCAACACTGATAGTGGTATCCATGACAACAAATACCAGTGTGTGTGTGTGTGTGTTATTAATACAGTTTATTCAAATTCTTTCCATGAAAAAGATTTTAAATTTTTTACACTGGAGGGAAACGAGAAGACATGTTGTTTTGTTCTGTCCCCTTTCTGAACGGGGGGTGAACCCAGAAATGTGACGGTACCACACACACACACACACACACACACACACTCTGTGTGTCCCCACTCGACCACTCAAGTAAGAAGCTGTGTGCTAGTGCAAATGTACCAACTGGTGATGAGAACACACAACTGGGAACACTGGTGAGGATGGGATGAACCGACATGCAGGATCCAAACACAGAACTGTCCCCAGTCGCTCCAAACAGAGCTCGTGTGTGTGTGTGTGTGTGTGTGTGTGTGTGTGTTTGGTGCTGCGCGTCGCAGCAAAGGGACGGAAAGGAACGCTGGAATTAAAGTCTAGAGAAACATCAGTTCTAAAAATAAAACCAGCAGCCTCACATGCAGAGTCCTGTGTGTGTGTGTGTGTGTGTGTGTGTGTGTGTGTGTGTGTGTGTGTGTGTACCACTGGAGGTAACGGTGATGCTGTTGTTCCGTCTCTTCAGACCCTGAGTGTTTGTCTTCTGCTCTGTGGCCCATTCTGGATGTGATGCTTCTGTGCAGCGTGACCTTTGTCCCCTGTACCGGGTCAGGATGGTTTAGTCCTGTGCCAGGGTTTGGACTGAACCGGATGTGAACCAGATGTGAACCAGATGTGAACCGATGGTTCAAACCATTGAATGTGTTGAATCTTAAACGTCAGCAGTAAATCAGGCTCCAGAAACAAATATAAACGTTTGACACGTTAGAGGATGAGTGTTACTCAGTCATCAGTCCATGGGCTCTGACTCACAGCGCCACCTGCTGCTGAGGAGGATAAAACATTCCTGACAGCAGCCGTGATGCGTTCAGGGTACGTAGGCACATTCTGTATTTGAAGAAACAATCTTCAGCAGTTTGTTCACGGTCGTTCAGAACTGTAGGACGTTTGAAAAGACTGTTTTGGCATGAGACGACCTCCGTGTGTGTGTGTGTGTGTGTGTGTGTGTGTGTGTGTGTGTGTTCAGTTGAGTTGAGACTTTGGCCACAGAAGCTTTTGAACAAATCTGACTTTGATTAAAGACTTATTAGTGACTTCTTTGCAGATGATTCTGAAATGTTTCTGGTCTCACAGACGATGTTAAGGAGATGCTAATCACACAAGGTCACATTAATGTTGGGACCCCCCCCTCCCAAAGCGGCTGTCCTGACAAACTCTTCTTCTGTGGTTCTACGCTCCGCTCTGTTACAGAAAATTTCTTCACATCCGCCCCCACAGGAGCGTCACGCTCCCCCATCCTGCTTCCTGTGTGTGTGTCCGCTGGGGGGAGTCACCCACCAGGACCAGGTGGTTTAGGGGGGGGTTCATCTGAGCGCTGTCGGGGTTTCTGCTTCATTCAGACTCCGGTTTGACCACTAGGGGTGCTGTAACACCAGGATGGGAGGTGGTTCTGGTTTCCTGCTTACTGGGAGCTGCTACTGGTCTCGGCTCGGGCCTGGCTGGCAGTGGGGGGGGCACCGTAGAGGGTCACTGACGCTATGTGGTTGTTCTGCATCACCTGGGGGGGGACACGTGTGTGTTAGACAGGACAGCATGGAGCTCCAAACACACAGATGTAACTACTCCTTCATGTAACTAATAAATGTAACTAAATGTAACTCAGTGTAATGTAACTAAATGTAACTACTCCTTAATGTAACTAATAAATGTAACTAAATGTAACTCAGTGTAATGTAACTAAATGTAACTACTCCTTAATGTAACTAATAAATGTAACTAAATGTAACTCAGTGTAATGTAACTAAATGTAACTACTCCTCAATGTAACTAATAAATGTAACTAAATGTAACTCAGTGTAATGTAACTAAATGTAACTACTCCTTAATGTAACTAATAAATGTAACTAAATGTAACTCAGTGTAATGTAACTAAATGTAACTACTCCTTAATGTAACTAATAAATGTAACTAAATGTAACTCAGTGTAATGTAACTAAATGTAACTACTCCTTAATGTTAAATAACTGAATTTCTGACTGATTCTAGTTCCAAACATTACAGTTAGACAGAAAAAACATGTTTGTTTGTTTCTCTGTTCTAACATAAATCCTTTTCATTTGTCAGGTTATTAAACACACAGAACTCCATCAATCAAGGATCAAACTATCAATCAATAAAGAAAAATAACGTCAGACACAAGTTAGGACATTAACTTTGTTCACAACCTTTAGTCAGTTAAAATGTGTGAAAATGTAGTTTTGCTCAAAGTAAACCTTTGTCCTATTGATTTTTAGACGCTCTGACCTTTTATTCTCATGGGCCACATTTGGCCCCCGGGCCTTGAGTCTGACACATGTGATGTAGATAATAGAAAGAGTAACAACAGTTTGAGGAGACTGAATAACTACGAGACTTAATGAAGGAAATCATAAATATAAAACCACTAAAATAACAACAGTTAAATGTGTGATGATACTTTGTAACTAATACCTTGTGAATTTTGCATGGCATAAACATGTATGCAGTCCTGATTTATGTGTAAACATGTCAGTGAACTGTATTTAGTCTGATCCCGTCATGTCGTGGTTTTGATGACTCAGATGGTTTCCTGACCTCAAAGATCATCCTCTGCAGGCCGAAGCAGAAGGTGGAGCCGAACGGGTTGGTGTTGTTGGCCGACGACGACCTGGTGAACACAAACACGGACCCCACCATCAGGACGGGGTGAAGACATGGAGATAAGACCCCCCCGGAACACGTTCACACATTGACAGCGTCTGTACCTGTGGAGGACGACGGGTTTCTCCATCGGGTGACCCAGCAGCTCCTGAATCTGATCCCACTGACAAATGAAACATTCATGTCATTAAAGAGTTAAATGATTTTGTTAAACTGACTCCTCTTTTGTCATTTGAAATGTAAAATAAAGTCATGTCACTCCTGACTCATGCCATTAAACACCAGATGAAGAGGTGTTGTGTTCAGGGACAACCTCCTGACTGATCCCTACGGCAGTGGAGCTACAAATTACTGTTGGTGCTACAGCGCTACCACAGCGCCACCATGTGGCTGCTTGACGACGCCCCGTCACTGACCTTACTGTAGGTGGTTAGGATGCAGTCGTCTGTCTGGGAAACGGCCCCGTCTGAACGTCAGAGAAGAAGACATGAGTCAGAGGAGCGTTCACACACACGCACGCACGCACGCACGCACGCAGGCAGACAGACAGACAGACAGACAGACAGACAGACAGACAGACAGACAGACAGACAGACAGACAGACAGACAGACAGACACAGACAGACAGACAGACACACACACACACACACACACACACACACATAGTAAACAGAAGAAGCATCTAAACAGGAAACACACCCAGTGAGTGTCTCCAGATTACAGTTCATTAAAGCTCCAGCAACAGGAGCCAATCAGACGTCAGCTACTGCCTGACATGTCAGGCATCAATAGCCGAGCACAGAGGCCGGACACACCAGCCATCCTTTGACACACTCAGACCGTCTCACCTCGCTTTATGACCAGAGGAATCTTGAAGTCACACCGATGATATCTGTGGGGGGGGGACACGCCCGAAAGATGTTATGAAGGGAAACAACACAACAGTGTGTGTGTGTGTGTGTGTGTGTGTGTGTGTAAGGGTGGACATTTACATGTTGAAGTTGTAGTGTCCAGGGTAGTTGGTGTGGAGGACGAACTTCTTCACCAGGTGACTGGTGGAGTCAAACAGGATGTCCTGAAACCAGACGAGTTCCAGACGCTTCAGGTCCAGATGTTGTGACGCACTGGTCACCATGTATCTGAATACACAACTCTAATATCACACACACACGGGGGGGGGGGTTACGTACCACTCCGAGGGTGAAGAAGTTGAAGAAGTAGTCGTTACATTTGGAGGGAACCTGCTTGTGAGGGGATGGAGAGTGGATCTTCATCTGGAATGGAAACATGAGCGTCACCTGGTTTGGTCCCACCTGTCTCACCAACCACTACACACCTTTAGCATGTTGTTGCTATGCTAGCAGTGATGACGCTCCTACCTTGTCCTCCGATTTGTAGAAGACTTTGTGGGGCGAGCCCAGAGCCCCCAGGACGTCCTGGCAGGAGTCTCCAAAGAAGATGCTCCTCTCCACGGACCTGACCTTACTGTCAGTCACCCCCCCAGGACCACAACCTGCACCACAGCGAGGGGAGAGACACAAGGTCACACTGGAGTCCCCACAAAGCTCCAGTCTGATTCCAGTTTGACCAGAATAACACGATAATCTCATCAGACTACAGGCTGGTTTTATTAGGTCTGATCGTTATTTCAGAATATGTCAGAATATAATCTGACACCAAACTGAAACACTACTAATTATATATTAATGAATGTCCTTTAATCTGGATTATCAGACCTGAAGGTTCCTCTCATGAAGTTCAGGCGTGTTCTCCGTGTTTTGAGGATGTCACCTCACACGCTAACATCCAGCTGAACGCTCTGGGATCGTTTGATCTCACCTGCAGTCACCAGGCGCAGTTTGAGCCCCAGGGGCCCCGCCTGGTCCCTGAGGACGTCCACCCGCTCCGCAAAGATGTTACCGAGGAAACAAGCCAACGGCATCAACGGGGCCCTGAGGAGAGAGGAAAGCAGTGTGTGTGTGTGTGTGTGTGTGTGTGTGAGTGCATTTTGTTTAGTCATCATCATCATCATCTTAACTGGGGGGTTGCTGGTGGGACTCTTCACCAGTCTCTATGGACCTTACATCGTGCACTGAGGCACCCCCCCCATCTGGTGACCAATGAAGTATTTTATAATTCAGTTCAGTTTGATCTGTGCAGCACCAGAGAGGAACAACTTCCTTCAACAGGCAGAAACCTGGAGCAGAACCCAACAGCCATGGGTGGAGAAACAGATGAAGAGAGACAGACGGTGTCCACACTGTTTTTAGCAACTGTCCAAATGCGATCTGGTTCTGTTCAGACCGGACCACATTATTGACCGATCCGACAGGTTGCCGTAACAACGACGTTGGGGCGGAGTTATCGGTCAGTACGTGATATGAAACTACCTCCAGAATGTGGTTTCAGTCTGCTCCACAAAAATCAGACATCATGTGGTATGGGACTGTTCACACTGCACACGAGACATCTGATATCAATCTGGATGGGCTAAAAATCGGATCTAGTCGACCGGTCTGAACGAGGCCTAAGAGACCACAGAGCGCCACAACGTTTCCAGCGCCGCCGTCGCCAACAGACGCATTTCAGAACACACACATCACGAACGAGATAACACACACCCTTTGAAGTGATGTCCATAGCGACCACAGATCTACCACGGGGTTAATCCCCGTAGAAACGCTCCACCATCAGTTCCAACTCCTGAACGCAAATGTATCCCAGGATGCATTAGTCAGGAAGATTTACAGCACAGACCGGGGACATGTTGAAACAACGGTGACCGTTATGTGAAGCCGAACCTGACGGAGGTGTGTGTGTGTGTGTGTGTGTGTGTGTGTGTGTTACCTGGTCTCCTGCAGGTTGTTGCCGGTGTAGATGTGCATCCTCCTCACCATGGCGCCGTGTGGGATCTGCAGGGAGGCCAAACCCATGGCAAAGTTAGGATGCCAAGGAAGACGCTGGGATTGGACATGAACACACTGCACAGGTCAATCACACACACAACAGGGGTCAACAGTTACAGGCACATGTGACACACACACACACACACACACACACACACACACACACACACACACTTTATTTTGCAGACTGAACTGCTGATGTTTTGTTGGACCTGCTACAGACTGTCATCAGTGCTGCATCAACATGTGAATGTAAAACATTCCACAGGGGCTGTTGGTGTGTGTGAAGGTGTGTGACAGCCCCTCCCTGAGCACTGAAGGGAACCCAGCCTGTTCTCTGGGGGGTTTCTGGTTGGGCAGCAGAAATAACCGACAGTCTGTCTTATGTGTGAAAAAAGTTTTGAAATAGGCCATTTATTGAAAATGCACCGCATACAGACAAACCTCGGTTTACGACCAGTTCACTCCTGAAGGCTGTTCCAACAGCCATTTGTTCCAGTTCCAAAGACATTTGTCCCATTACAAATAATGTAAATGGTCTTAATCCGTTCCGAGACGCTACAAAACTACCTTTTTCCAACATAATGTGTATTTCATAATGTCATTTATATATCAAATTGTAAAGTAATGAAACATATCAAAGAAATGTAAAAGAAAGAAACAAACACGAGAAAGAGCGTGGACGTGATCAGGTTAGCCTCAGGTACGAGTTACCGTCGTCTTTTGGACAGAACTTTACGGTACCGTAACTCGTACTGTAGGTAATGGAATGCAAATTAAGTGATACATTATTGAATACAGTAAACTAAAATAAAAAGCACATTACCGTCACGTTCTCTCGACTTTTCTCGCCTTTATCGCGCTTGGCGGCGAGAAATAATAATAAAGTAATGGATTAGATTTCTATAACGCTTCTCTGGACACTCAAAGACTCGTTCCATCGGATCCATTATTCCTTCACTCCTCCTTCATACCTGGTGGTGGTAACTACGTGTGTAGCCACAGCTGCCCTGGGGCAGATTGACGGAGGCATAGCCAATCTGCCCCTACGGCCCCTCTGACCACCACCAGAACAATCACACACATTCACACACCAGCGAGTGCCCCACTGGGGCAAGGAGGATAAAGAGTATTGCCCAAGGACACAATGACAAACGAATCGGCGGGAGTGGGAATCGAACCGCCGACCTTGAATCACTGGGCGACCCCTGATACCTCTGAGCCACGGTCGTCCCCAAAAGGGGTTTGTTTCATGTTCGACTTCTAAGACAAAAAAATTCTGAATTTTTTGGTGGAATTCCATTTTGTTCGATGTCTAAAGCGTTGGAAAACCAAGGTTTGCTTGTGTGTGTTTCTATCTAATGATGGGTTCAGTAGAGTTTTAACACCATCATTCCACTGGTGATACATTTCACAAACAGCAGCATGGTGGACATTAAACTGTACGCTGCAGTGCTGACACACCTCCAGACTTTCACAGGGTATTCTTTGCTTCACCAGCAGGTCCAACAGGAGACGTGACGAGCAGAATGTGTTCTGAACATCAATATAAAACCTCTACATGTTTAAACTCCTCGGCTCGGACGCGTCCGTCTGTCTGTCTGACACGTGAACAGGAAGCAAACGCAGCTGCGCAGCGAGCTTCAGACAAACACAAAGCAAACTGAAACTGGGTCTACAGCGTGGGACCAACAACCTACATCCACCGTTTCATGCAGAACTCCACAACAAACATCTGGAGATGGACCGGAGTGACCCCAGACGTGTACGTCAGTGAGGTGTGATAGATGAGCAAATACTTCAGTCAGTATCGTGTGTATCAGTGTAACCCACAGAAGAATACACCCTGAACTAACGCCGGGACGTTTAACAAACGGTGACCTGCCAGTCTCACCTCGTATTTGGGGGCCTCGTTCCATTGGTCCAGCTGGAAGGAGAAGGACAGTCCCCGAAAGTTGAGATGGAACAACTGCTCTGCAGCGTTGTAAACTGAAACGGGGGGGGCTATTTGTCATAACAGACACGAATCTGACCAGAATGCAGGTGTGTTGTTAGCGTACGCTCCCTACCTCCTGGGTGTGTGGCTCCAAACGACTGGTCTATCTGCTCGATGGTGGGGGCGATGGCCTGAGAGTTGAAATGGACTCCACTGAAACAACACACACCGTCATCCATTAGAGGGGAGAGGCTAATGGATGACACACACACACACACACACACACACACACACACACACACACACACTCCAGCAGGGCTGAAGTATTCATGTATTTCTACTCACCAGTACTTCAACTTGACTTTGCCCAAGTCATACACTTCAATCACCTGTCGGCCAACAGGAGGGACAGTTAAAGGGTTTGTTACAAATCAAGACGGAACTAGAATAAATCATTTCCCAGACATCCTTAATGTCAGTGATTTAATTCTAATCTGGTGTCAAACCCCCCGTAGAAGTCTCTGACACATCATCAATAATCAATCGTCACCCGTGATCCAGATGAGAAGTGTTTAAGGACACACACGCTTCTCACCTTGAGTCTCTGATTCGTGGCATCAAACAGCAGTTTAATCCCATCCTGAGTCAGGTTCAGTATGAGGTCATGGCTGAGTGGCGTCTGGAGGGGGGGGGGGGGGCAGAATTAATGAGCAGGGAGGTGGGGGGACAAACACGCACACAATCAGGGTGTCGACTGATGCAAATGTTTCTTAAACAAGATTAAATGTGGGTTTAATTTCTATCAGTGAGTTTATTTCAACAGCAACAAGAGAAAAACACTGAATCTGAAATTCCTGCCGTTATAATTAAAAAATAACTCTTGTTTCTACAGATCTGACGTTAGACGAGTACAGAGTGGAGTACTTTGTGTAAAAACACACCTTCCAATGCGCTCTGGAGGAAAACCTCAGTAACACAACTCTAGTTCTACATTTATCTAACGCGGGCTGTAGCCGACACGCAACACGTGTGAAATAAACTGGTTAGAAGAAAAGTTCCTAAAAAGAAAGCAGCTGATTGAACCACAGGTAGTGTTCTCACACTGAAACTCTGCACAGCACACCAACAACTCTGAACCCCCCTGTTACCTGTTCACTGTAGAGCACCTGGACATTCTTGACGATGCGGCAGTGTTTCTGCAGAATAGAGATGCTCTGGGCCAATGGCATCCCTGGAACAGCATCATGTGGACAGACAGACAGATGAGGATTAACATCACACACACACACACACACACACACACACACACACACACACACGTTAACGAACGTCTTGCGCTCTTTCCAGTTCTGTGATCACCACTGTGTGAATAAATACCCACCTAGGGCAAATTCCCATTGCTCATTTCCTAGTGATCTCTCAGGCACCACCTCCAGATCCAGCATTGGCAAGTAGTGGGGGGCAGCTCACCTCACCTCAAGACACAATGGGGCCCTCCGGGGGACCCTTTCTGTTCGCCTGGCGCTCCCTGATCACAGCACTGTCTCAATCGATCGATCAATTCATCACTTTATTGGTTTCTCTAGGGATACCACATCGATGAGTGTCAGATTCAAACGGCTGATCGATCTAAGGGGACAGTCCAGACTCCACTTTATGACACCACATATGTTCTGGAGACGGCACCAGATTGCAGGTTAGAATTAGTTAAACCCAAGTCTAGAATGTGATCTAGATCTGACCGGCTCAGGCTGACACAGACCAGTTAGCAAACAGCCACAGTTTGCTTCAAAAACATTACGCAACTAAACTAAAACCTACAAGTACAGACGCTTTTTCAACGCATTTGTGAATTAAAATCAAGTCCGGATAAATTAAACCTGAACTTTTTAAATAAACCTGACTTTTTAAACTCAGAACCCAAACAGATAATTCAAACTTAAATGCAGGTGAACATTACTATTTGATTATTTGAGTTATTTGGATTCAGTGTGGGGTTCCTGATCAGTAACAAACAGCTGGTGTTGATCACTAATATCGGTGATCGATCAGCTGTGATCCCGACACGTCGATCGGTTGTTTACTAGCTAACGTTAGCCGGCCAGCTAGCAGCGCTCAGCGCGGACACTCAGACCATAAGAACCGTCATAAAACGTAGAAACGAGCCGGACATCAACACTCTACAGCCGGACGTCAACGCTCTACAGCCGGACATCAACGCTCTACAGCCGGACATCAACACTCTACAGCCGGACATCAACGCTCTACAGCCGGACATCAACGCTCTACAGCCGGACAGGAACACGACCGCGGGTCGCGCTGAAGCCGCGGACACAAAGGCAGCCGACGGCCGTTCGCGGGTCTCGTCCCACCGACGGCTCCGCTCCGGAGCTAGCTGTTCCGAGCGCCGCTGATTCAGGGTCCCCGCGGAGAGAAGCGTCCGCCGCTAGCGATAGATCCCCCGGCCCACCGTGTCCGCTGCCCCCGGGACGAGAGCGTTCCGTGTCGGGGACTGATAAGAACCGACGCCGAGTCCGAACGAGCAACTTGAGGCACCAACAACAGCCCGCAGGATCAGCTGATGACTCCACTTCCGGTGTTCGACGCACGTTCTGGGATGGCTGATGACGTCACAGTCAGCTGACCTGGTGGAGCGGGAGTGGCGGGATCCCCGAACCTCCGTGTTTCACGCTGTGGAGCCCGTCGGTAAGAACATTGAGGACTGCTGTAAGGACGGGAGTAACATTTACACGTTATCACTTCATTATTTCATACTTGTCGATACAAAGCTTAAACACACGTTTAATTTGCTCTATATATTTTAAAACCCATGTATGTATGTATGTATGAGTATATATATAGATATATACATACAGTACATATACATATATATACATACATACATACATATATATGTATATATATATATGTGTGTATGTATGTATATATATATATATATATATATATATATATATATATATATATATATATATATATATATATACTGATTCCCGCATCAGCAGGCGCGACGCAAGCTTTAAATACACTTCTTCTTCTTCTTCTTCTCCTTTAGACTTTTCCCTTCAGGGGTCTCCACAGCCAATCAGTGTCCTCCATCTAACCCTGTCTTCTCATCCTCTTCTCTCACACCAACTACCTTCATGTCCTCTTTCACTACATCCATAAACCTCCTCTTTGGTCTTCCTCTAGGCCTCCTGCCTGGCAGTTCAGAACTCAGCATCCTTCTACCAATATATTCACTATCTCTCCTCTGGACATGTCCAAACCATCTCAGTCTGGCCTCTCTGACTTTATCTCCAGAACCTCTAACATGTGCTGTCCCTCTGATGGACTCATTCCTGATCCTATCCATCCTGGTCACTCCCAGAGAGAACCTCAGCATCTTCATCTCTGCTACCTCCAGCTCTGTCTCCTGTCTTTTCCTCAGTGACACTGTCTCTAGACCAGTGGTTCTTAACCCGGGTGCGATCGAACTCTAGGGGCTCGATGAGTCGGTCTCAGGGGTTCGGCGGAGACGGAGGTCAAGACAAAACACCCGACACGATGTTTTGTCTTGACACGATGTTTCAAAAAATCCGACATGATGTGTTGGGTGTTTTGCCGAAGATACACGAATCACCATTTAGTGTTGTTTTCCACTGCATGGAAAACAACAGAAACAGACGTTGCTGTGAAAATGACATCAGAGTAACACCTGTCAAGGTGAAGCCACGCATATCTGAACTGGTCTCTAACAACAGCAGAAGTCACACTGATTTACAGGTACAGTAGGTCATTTCATGTGAGTTCATGCACTGTCTTGGTTTTGTCCTTTGAAAAAGGTGATGTAAATGCACAATTCATTAAATACACCAATAAAGCATATACAGTATTTTCCGCACCTAAAAGCCTTTAATTTTCTCAATTTACTATAATCCAATGTGCATTATAAATGAAAAACGTTTTAAAATAGACCATTCATTGAAGATGAGTTCTCAGATGCGCTTTATAATCCAGTGCACCTTATGTATGCGGAAAATACTGTACTATGTCTTAAATTTGAAAATAAAAAAGATTTTTTTTTTTTTTTTACTAAAGAAGGGTTTGTCGAGTGAGCATATGACACTGACAGGGTTTGGTACCTCCAACAAGGTTAAGAACCACTGTCTCCAGACCAAACAACATCTCTGGTCTCACCACAGTTTTGTACACCTTTCCTTTCATTTTAGCTGAAACTCTTCTATCACACATCACACCTGACACTTTCCTCCACCCGTTCCATCCTGCCTGGACACGCTTCTTCACCTCTTTTCCACACTCTCCATTGCTCTGGACTGTTGAGCCTAAGTACTTCAAATCCTCCACCTTCTTGATCTCTTCTCCCTGTAACCTCACTCTTCCACTTGGGTCCCTCTCATTCACACACATGTACTCTGTCTTACTGCGGCTAACCTTCATTCCTCTCCTTTCCAGGACAAACCTCCACCTCACTTCAAAGTACTCTTTCCATCTTCCCATCACACTACTGGTACCTGTCAATAGACTTCCATCCCTATCCTTAATCACCCTAACCTGCTGCACGTCCTTCCCATCTCTGTCTCTCTGTCTTGCCAACCTGTATAAATCAGTCTCTCCCTCCTTACTGTCCAACCTAGCATACAAGTCAATCAATCAATCAATCAATCAATCAATCAATCAATCAATCAATCAATCAATTAATCAATCAATCAACTTTTATTTATATAGCGCTGAATCATATCAGAAGACATTTCAAAGTGCTTTACAGATAGAAAGCCAACAATGCCCTCCAGAGCAACCATAAGCGATGATGGCGGGGAAAAACTCCCTCATTTAGGAAGAAACTCCGGGCAGGACCCAGGATCTGGAGGGCAGTCATCCGCCTTGACCTGTTGGTTAGGAAATAGAAATACATTGAGGAAAGAGATAGGTCAAGTAAAAGAGACGGAGAGAGAGTGAGAGAGTGGCAGATAGGCCAGTTTGAGTTTCAAGCCCACAGTGCCCTGTTGCTGAATTGGGGGTGGGATTTCCAGGCCTTTGGATATCCTGTCTTCCATCCGCGTTCTGCACCTGTGGAACAGAGGCACAAAGACAGCGGCAGCATCGTGCAGACAGAGAGTGTGATTTCACAGTAGTAGTCAAGTCAAAGTCAAAGTCAGCTTTATTGTCAAATGCACCATATATGTACGACATACAGCACAGATGAAATTGCAATCCTCTCTGACACACGGTAAACAGTCAGTACAACAGGCAGTACAACAGGCAGTACAACAGGCAGTACAACAGACAGTATAACAGGCAGTATAACACAGACAGTACAACAGACAGTACAGCACGAAGTATAAGACAAAACACAAGGGATGGTAAACATCTCTATACACTCTAATCCCGTAGAGGAAGTGACGTGTGCGTAGTCCTTGAGTTGACGGGGGGAGAGAGAGAGGTAGTCAGGTGCTGGGGGGGTAGGGCAGGGTGAGAGTAGAGTTCAGGGTTGTGGCAGGGGGCAGAGCAGGGAGGGAGTTGAGCCTCCTGACCACCTGGTGAAAGAAACTGTCCTTGATCCTGCTGGTTCTGGCCCAGACTCTGCAGTCTCCTACCTGATGGCAGCAGGCTGAAAAGCCTGTGAGGGGGGTGGGGGGGTGGGATCACTTGCAATGCTGATGGCTTTGCGGGTGAGGCGGGTGTTATAAATGTCTGTGAGGGAAGGGAGAGAGACGCCAGTGATCTTTTCAGCTGCTCTCACGATGCGCTGCAGGGTCAGGAAACGGTGCAGGCGCCGTGATGCACACGGTGATGCAGCTGGTCAGGATGCTCTCGATGGTGCCTCTGTAGAAGTTGAGCATGGTGGGGGGTGGGGCTCTTGCTCTAGGAGTAGGGGGGCTCTTGCTTCTAGGAGTAGTAATAAATTCTAAGAGTATAGAAAGATAAAGAAAGTGAAGGAGAAGTGACAGAAGCTCCAGAGTATTTCCCTTTAACGGGAGAGACGGAGAAAAATACCCTCAGCAGCCTAGGCCTATAGCAGCATGTCTAGTGGGGTGAGTGTTATTTCTAATTGTAGGCTCTATCAAAAAGGAGGGTTTTTAGTCTACTCTTAAATAAGCTGAGAGTGTCTGCCCCTCGGACCGAGGTTGGCAGATCGTTCCAGAGTAAAGGGGCAGATAGCTGAAGCTTCTGCCTCCTGTTCTACTCTTACAAACCCAACTGGTCACCATAAATCCTGCATCTCTGATCGAAGGGCCCTGGGTGGGTGATACACAAGTCATCATAAGCCCCTTGTTTGGCCTTTGCTACCTCTACCTTCACCTTACGCTGCATCTCCCTGTACTCCTGTCTACTCTCCTCAGTCCTCTCAGTGTCCCACTTCCTCTTAGCTAACCTCTTTCTCTGTATACACTCCTGTACCTCCTCATTCCACCACCAAGTCTCCTTATCTACTTTCCTTCCAGATGACACACCAAGTACTCTCCTACCTGTCTCCCTGATCACATTAGCTGTAGTTGTCCAGTCATCTGGAAGCACCTCCTGACCACCCAGAGCCTGTCTTAACTCCTTCCTAAGAGTCCAACACTTTCTTTTTCAGCTTCCACCATTTCGTCCTCTGCTCTGTCTTTGTCCTCTTCATCTTCCTCACCACCAGAGTCATCCTACACACCACCATCCTATGCTGTTTGGCTACACTCTCACCTACCACTACTTTACAGTCACTGATCTCCTTCAGGTTACACCGTCTACACCAGATGTAGTCTACCTGTGTGCTCCTACCACCGCTCTTATAGGTCACCCTATGTTCCTGCCTCTTCTGGAAGAAAGTATTCACTACAGCCATTTCCATCCTTTTTGCAAAGTCAACCACCATCTGTCCTTCTGTGTTCCTCTCCTGGATACCAAACCTGCCCATCACCTCCTCATCACCTCTGTTTCCTGCACCAACATGTCCATTGAAGTCTGCTCCAATGACAACTCTCTCACTTCTAGGTATGCTCCGCATCACTTCATCAAAGTCCGACCAGAATTTCTCCTTCTCCTCCAGCTCACATCCTACCTGTGGAGCATACCCACTAACAACATTGAACATCACACCTTCTATTTCTAGCTTCAGACTCATCACTCTATCTGACACTCTTTTTACCTCCAGGACATTCCTAACAAACTCCTCCTTCAAGATAACTCCTACTCCATTTCTCTACCCATCTATACCATGATAGAACAACTTGAACCCTGCTCCTAAACTTCTAGCCTTGCTACCTTTCCACCTGGTCTCCTGGACACACAGTATGTCTACCTTCCTCCTCTGCATCATGTCAACCAACTCTCTACCTTTTCCTGTCATAGTTCCAACATTCAACGTCCCTACTCTCAGTCCTATACTCTTGGTCTTCCTCTTCTCTCTCTTCCTACGAACACACTCTACTCCTCTCCTTCTTCGACCAACTATTGGCTGACGGCATCCGAAAGTGGGATACGTTCCGTGAGTCTTGGACACAAATCTTGAGACACAAAGTGCTTTAAACAGTCTATAAGGGTGTCGGAAGAGGTAATACAGATAGAAGGTGGTTTAATATCAGTATGGCGAGGGTTCATAAGCATTTAAATTGCCGTAAATAATAAGATAAATAGTTTGTTGCAATATCACAGAATTTTGTTTTTTTTGCCGGTGGTTCCTGGAACGCAACAACCGTGAATAACGAGGGATCACTGTACTATATAAGGTTGAATCAATTTCAAATACCATTTTATTCCTTTACGGTATATTTTTTCTGATATAACATCATTAAAATTTAAATTAAAAAATCATCATTAAATATATATACATATGTTGACACGTAGTCAATTTCTTTCTTTAAGTTCTAGTCCTGCTTTCTTAATCAGGTGTCATGTGGCACTCAGGACGACTATAAGAATGTTCATTATAGAACTGATAAAATTCCAAAAAGAAACGTAGGTGTTCACTCCCCGTTAAATCCATTGCATTGTACCAAATCCATCTGTGTTGAGCTGACTGTCATATCATTTGCTCTAGGTTGTTGCACCATGGGGGTATTTTCTTAGCCAACTTTGTAAACTGGAGTAGCAGTTTTTTAAATGTTGAACCTGTCATTCACCATTATTAGAGCTGTACGACTCAATGTAGCCGCAAGAGGACACAAGCCAGTGTCTTATTGTGCCGGTCCCAAGCCCGGATAAATACAGAGGGTTGCGTCAGGAAGGGCATCCGGCGTAAAACTTTTGCCAAATCAAAGATGCGAATCAAACCTATGACTTCCATACCGGATCGGTCGAGGCCCGGGTTAACAACGACCGCCATCGGCGCTGTTGACCTACAGGGCGCCGGTGGAAATTGGATTACTGTTGGTCGAAGAAGGAGAGGAGGAAAGTGCGTTCGCACGAAGAAAGAGAAGAGGAACACCAAGAGTATAGGACTGAGAGTAGGGACGTTGAATGTTGGAACTATGACAGGAAAAGGTAGAGAGTTGGTTGACATGATGCAGAGGAGGAAGGTAGACATACTGTGTGTCCAGGAGACCAGGTGGAAAGGTAGCAAGGCTAGAAGTTTAGGAGCAGGGTTCAAGTTGTTCTATCATGGTATAGATGGGTAGAGAAATGGAGTAGCAGTTATCTTAAAGGAGGAGTTTGTTAGGAATGTCCTGGAGGTAAAAAGAGTATCGGATAGAGTGATGAGTCTGAAGCTAGAAATAGAAGGTGTGATGTTCAATGTTGTTAGCGGGTATGCTCCACAGGTAGGATGTGAGCTGGAGGAGAAGGAGAAATTCTGGTCGGACTTTGATGAAGTGATGCAGAGCATGCCTAGAAGTGAGAGAGTTGTCATTGGAGCAGACTTCAATGGACATGTTGGTGCAGGAAACAGAGGTGATGAGGATGTGATGGGCAGGTTTGGTATCCAGGAGAGGAACGCAGAAGGACAGATGGTAGTTGACTTTGCAAAAAGGATGGAAATGGCTGTAGTGAATACTTTCTTCCAGAAGAGGCAGGAACATAGGGTGACCTATAAGAGTGGTGGTAGGAGCACACAGGTAGACTACATCTTGTGTAGACAGTGTAACCTGAAGGAGATCAGTGACTGTAAAGTAGTGGTAGGTGAGAGTGTAGCCAAACAGCATAGGATGGTGGTGTGTAGGATGACTCTGGTGGTGAGGAAGATGAAGAGGGCAAAGGCAGAGCAGAGGACGAAATGGTGGAAGCTGAAAAAGGAAGAGTGTTGCATGACTTTTAGGAAGGAGTTAAGACAGGCTCTGGGTGGTCAGGAGGTGCTTCCAGATGACTGGACAACTACAGCTAATGTGATCAGGGAGACAGGTAGGAGAGTACTTGGTGTGTCATCTGGAAGGAAAGTAGATAAGGAGACTTGGTGGTGGAATGAGGAGGTATAGGAGTGCATACAGAGAAAGAGGCTAGCTAAGAGGAAGTGGGACACTGAGAGGACTGAGGAGAGTAGACAGGAGTACAGGGAGATGCAGCGTAAGGTGAAGGTAGAGGTAGCAAAGGCCAAACAAGAAGCTTATGATGACTTGTATGCTAGGTTGGACAGTAAGGAGGGAGAGACTGATCTATACCGGTTGGCAAGACAGAGAGATAGAGATGGGAAGGACGTGCAGCAGGTTAGGGTGATTAAGGATAGGGATGGAAGTCTATTGACAGGTGCCAGTAGTGTGATGGGAAGATGGAAAGAGTACTTTGAAGAGTTGATGAATGTGGAAAATGAGAGAGAACAAAGACTAGAAGAGGTGACTGTTGTGGACCAGGATGTAGCAAAGATTAGTCAGGATGAAGTGAGGAGGGCATTGAAGAGGATGAAGAGTGGAAAGGCAGTTGGTCCTGATGATATACCTGTAGAGGTTTGGAAGTGTCTAGGAGAGGTGGCAGTAGAGTTTCTGACTGGGTTGTTCAACAGGATCTTAGATAGTGAGATGATGCCTGAGGAATGGAGGAGAAGTGTGCTGGTGCCCATTTTTAAGAACAAGGGAGATGTGCAGAGTTGTGGCAACTAAAGAGGAATAAAGCTGATGAGCCATACAATGAAGTTATGGGAGAGAGTAGTGGAAGCTAGACTAAGGGCAGAAGTGAGCATTTGTGAGCAGCAGTATGGTTTCATGCCAAAAAAGAGTACTACAGATGCAGTATTTGCTCTGAGGATGTTGATAGAGAAGTACAGAGAAGGCCAGAGGGAGCTGCATTGTGTTTTTGTAGATCTGGAGAAAGCTGATGACAGGGTGTCCAGAGAGGAACTGTGGTATTGTATGAGGAAGTCTGGAGTGGCAGAGAAGTATGTTAGAGCGGTGCAGGACATGTATGAGGACTGTAAGACAGTGGTGAGGTGTGTGTAGGTGTGACAGAGGAGTTCAAGGTGGAGGTGGGACTGCATCAGGGATCAGCTCTGAGCCCCTTCTTGTTGCTATGGTGATGGACAGGCTGACAGACGAGGTTAGACAGGAATCTCCATGGACTATGATGTTTGCAGATGACATTGTGATCTGCAGTGAGAGCAGGGAACAGGTGGAGGAGAAGCTAGAGAGGTGGAGGTTTGTCCTGGAAAGGAGAGGAATGAAGGTTAGCCGCAGTAAGACAGAGTACATGTGTGTGAATGAGAGGGACCCAAGTGGAAGAGTGAGGTTACAGGGAGAAGAGATCAAGAAGGTGGAGGATTTTAAGTACTTAGGGTCAACAGTCCAGAGCAATGGAGAGTGTGGAAAAGAGGTGAAGAAGCGTGTCCAGGCAGGATGGAACGGGTGGAGGAAAGTGTCAGGTGTGATGTGTGATAGAAGAGTTTCAGCTAAAATGAAAGGAAAGGTGTACAAAACTGTGGTGAGACCAGCGATGTTGTTTGGTCTAGAGACAGTGTCACTGAGGAAAAGACAGGAGACAGAGCTGGAGGTAGCAGAGATGAAGATGCTGAGGTTCTCTCTGGGAGTGACCAGGAAGGATAGGATCAGGAATGAGTACATCAGAGGGACAGCACATGTTAGAGGTTCTGGAGATAAAGTCAGAGAGGCCAGACTGAGATGGTTTGGACATGTCCAGAGGAGAGATAGTGAATATATTGGTAGAAGGATGCTGAGTTCTGAACTGCCAGGCAGGAGGCCTAGAGGAAGACCAAAGAGGAGGTTTATGGATGTAATGAGGGAAGACATGAAGGTAGTTGGTGTGAGAGAAGAGGATTCAAAGGACAGGGCTAGATGGAGGAAATTGATTCGCTGTGGCGACCCCTGAAGGGAAAAGCCGAAAGGAAAAGAAGAAGAAGAAGAGAGCTGTAGGACTCAGATGAGCTCATGTTACAAAGCTCTGCTTCAGGAAGTCTCACAGTGACGACACAACATCATTGAACGCTGTGCTGTCACCACATCCACAGTGTTTCCATGCTGATGCCTGCCTTCATTTACGGGTAAATCCATCATCTCCACATGGAGTTAACCTGATTATTGCTGTGGATTCTTGTGTATTCACTCAGCATGAATCACATCTAATGATTAATGCTCAGAGACCAGCTCAGAAGTCCTGTATTAACAGCTGTTGTCCAGAGGAAACCCCCCCCCCCCCAGACCTGCTACACCAGAACAGCTGTGTATTCGCGTCAAAGCTATGAATCCTCACTTCTCAAACAGTGAAAGCTGAATCTGCAAAAAAAACACGATTATATCTCAATAAAATGTTACTCATGGGACGTATTTGTCGCAGGGAAGCAACTGCAACAGATATGAATCCTTTTTTGGAAAAGGTCAATATTAATATTGGTATCACTCTAAAACTGTCTCTAAAACGGATAAGAGAAAAATGTCAAGTTAATCTACATGTACTGTTCAGATGATTCTGTGAACCTTTTTTCCCCCCAAATAACTAGTTTCTGTATAGAGGCTACGGAAGGTGCAGTCATCAAGTTCAACGCGTTGTTTGAGGTTTAAATTCATTTTTTTATTTCAATTTTAACATTTATTTTTTTGCAACATTTATTTGAGCCAAAATGTCTTGGAAAAATTTACAAACATGTTAATGGATAAAAAAAAAGTGACCAATTTTCTTTGCTCATGTACAGCTCAGTAAAGTTCTTGAGTCAAATTGAGAAAAAAAAAAGAATGAATAGACAAAACATTTTTTTGGTTACAATAGTTAGAATAAACCGTTGAGTTCAATAAATGTAAAACACACTGGAAAATGAAATTAGCTTCGAGGTGAACAATATAAAAATTCCGTCCTCTAATAACAGGACTGGAGTTGATCCACATTGGATGTATTTAACCCAGGAAGTGGATGTCATTAAAATAAAAATAACATTAATACAAGTAACACGTGAAACAATGAAGATCAGAAGAAAGGCCTCAACACAAACCCAATTCATGGAGACGCGGTGTTGTTTTCATGTTTTACGTAACGTTACGGACTTCTACGAGATCATGACGAAGATGGAAGAGGAACAAACTGAGTACATAGAGGTGAGAAGTAATATAAAAAGTAAACATGACGACTTTCACACAAACAATAAGATAACAAAAAAAAAATCATCTCATTACGCTAGTGCTGCAACAGGACGGGAATAGAACTTAAAGTCTCCTATTGATGAGGGACATCTGACCCATTGACCCCCACACGGCCACGCTTCGGGGGGAGCAGGCGTCTGATTGAGTATGTCTCCATAATGAACCATCTCCAGATATTCCTAATCCGAGGATTGTGACGTGAGTGATCTGATGATGAAGAGGCTGGGGGGGTCATGTTGGTGGGGAGGGCTGTTTTTGGTTTCATGCATATAGAAAAACCCCATTAGGGACACGACTGGTTAGATAATATAGTGCAAACCCCCCCAGAAGACACAGGAGACACTAGTTAACTCTAGTTAACTCCAGTTAAATATAGTTAATTCTAGTTAACCCCTCAACCCCTCCAAACCTTCCTTCCAACAAGGTGAGCTTTGGTCTATGAAGACAGCTAGAAGACAACCAGACACAGTGGGGGGGTCAAACAGGGGCGTGTGGACAAATGTGAGTTGTTGCACAACCGTTTGCACGCTCTAGTGAACGAAACCGTCTGTCTTGAAACTTCATTATAGGTACGTACATTTAACCACAAAATTAAAAAAGACCCCCCTCGTCTTCTAACATCCACAAAACCCCCCAGGCAGAACTCCCCAGGGGAACTTTGGGATGTTTCAGGGGTCATGAGAATTAAGAGAATGTCAGTTAAAAATAAATCCTGACATCGTTTGTTAATTCATTAAATCCCAAAAAACGCTCCTTGTGAACTTCATTGTTTGACTTAGTGGTTGAAACTTAAACACGACTGCTGATCAGAGTTCTATTGGGTTTTGTGTTGATAAAAGGACGTTTCTACCCTGACGGGGGGTGGGGGGTGGGGCGACAGAGAAACCCTGGAGATCCAGATGGAGGGAGAAGATGGGCGTCTGATTTTGGGGTGAACTGGACCTTTAATGCTCCTAACATCCTGTATTGTGTACTCATGTAAACGACATAATTCATCAGATAAACCTGCAGTTTAAAGTGTGTTTTTAAATATTTCTGGAAGCTCCATTTGATTCGACGCTGAATGAGTCACATTTGTAAAACAATGTTAAATCAACTTTTTACATTCCTTCCTTTATATTTATTTATTCACCTTCTTTAAGCCGAGGTCTGTGGTGTCCTTAATCTTTTGTTATCTGTTTGTCAATTCCATCAATTCAGGGAGTTTATTTTTTTCTACTTTTAAATATCTCTTAAATGTTTGTGGAGAGAACGATCATATCAAACCTGCTTGGAGACACGGATGAATATTTACATTTTCAAACTAAACTGACTTTCTATTGATTGTCTTGAGAGTGAGTAGACAGCCAGCCTCGGTCTTCTGCCCTTCCTCCCTCCTCTTCCTCAGCGCATCTTGTGCTCCACGTCAGCGTTGGCCATGTTTGAGCCAGGGCTGGGGTCCGGCTGTCGTCTGGACTGGGGAGGGATGGAGGGATGAGATGAGAGGAGGAGAGACAGGTGAGGGTCAGACAGGTCACAAAGGAAGAGAGGGAGGAGAGACAAATACAATCAATGAAGGACAGGCTTCCACTAACAACTCTAAAATATGAAATAATCATAATTATATATCAGAGTTCATTTCACCTCCAGAAAGTAAATGTGTGCATCCCAACACGACGTTAACGCATCCAGAAAGTAATAACAGAATATACGGTAGAGGCGACGCAAGGATTGAGTTTAGTCAATAGTACAATATAAAAACTAAACAAACTGTTAGTGATAATGTTTTTATTAACAAGTAAAATAAGTAAAAAAAGAGCAAAATTATATATTTTATCAAAATGTTAAAGCCTGGTAGTCATTTAAAAAAACTGTTTTAACTCAATAGTTTTCTTTTCCTTTGATTCATATTTTCTCCTGAGGACACTGAACCAAGGTGACAGAACCTTCACACACATTTAGTAATATCTGTAGTAATATCTGTAGTAATATCTGTTAGTAATATCTGTTAGTAATATCTGTATTAATATTTGTAGTAATATCTGTAGTAATATCTGTAGTAATATCTGTTAGTAATATCTGTTAGTAATATCTGTAGTAATATCTGTAGTAATATCTGTGGTAATATCTGTATTAATATCTGTAGTAATATCTGTAGTAATATCTGTAGTAATATCTGTAGTAATACCTGTAGTAATATCTGTAGTAATACCTGTAGTAATACCTGTAGTAATATCTGTAGTAATACCTGTAGTAATACCTGTAGTAATATCTGTAGTAATACCTGTATTAATATCTGTAGTAATATCTATAGTAATATCTGTAGTAATATCTGTAGTAATATCTGTAGTAATATCTGTAGTAATATCTATAGTAATATCCGTAGTAATATCCGTAGTAATATCTGTAGTAATATCTGTTGTAATATCTGTAGTAATACCTGTAGTAATACCTGTAGTAATACCTGTAGTAATATCTGTAGTAATATCTGTAGTAATACCTGTAGTAATATCTGTAGTAATATCTGTAGTAATATCTGTAGTAATATCTGTAGTAATATCTGTAGTAATATCTGTCTCTTTTTCTTCATTAACTTCTGATTGTTTTTTATGCTAGAAAACACTCATTGTTTCTCGCTTTTTCTCCAACTTTTTCATCTTTTTCAGTGGCATGGTGATAATCAATCAATCAATCAATCAATCAATCAATCAATCAATCAATCAATCAATCGGTCAGCCTTTATTAGTCTATCTCTTAATCCCACCAGCAGACGTTCCAAAGTGTTTTAACAGACAGACAAACCCAACAGGACTCTTCTTGTTCTCTGGGGGGTTGAACTAACTCCTCTCTTGCTGCAGCGTTTAAACCAGCACACCTGTTGCTGATTGGTCCATTTTAATCAGACAGAATCACACAAGATCAAAACATAATGGTGATTTCAGGGTTTGAAATTTAAGTGGAGAAATGGAAAAATTGTGAATATTTTCATTGAATGAAGTGTATTTAAAGTTGACCTACAGGGCGCCGGTGGAAATTGGATTACTGTTGGTCGAAGAAGGAGAGGAGGAAAGTGCGTTCGCTCGAAGAAAGAGAAGAGGAACACCAAGAGTATAGGACTGAGAGTAGGGACGTTGAATGTTGGAACTATGACAGGAAAAGGTAGAGAGTTGGTTGACATGATGCAGAGGAGGAAGGTAGACATACTGTGTGTCCAGGAGACCAGGTGGAAAGGTAGCAAGGCTAGAAGTTTAGGAGCAGGGTTCAAGTTGTTCTATCATGGTGTAGATAGGAAGAGAAATGGAGTAGGAGTTATCTTGAAGGAGGAGTTTGTTAGGAATGTCCTGGAGGTAAAAAGAGTGTCGGATAGAGTGATGAGTCTGAAGCTAGAAATAGAAGGTGTGATGTTGAATGTTGTTAGCGGGTATGCTCCACAGGTAGGATGTGAGCTGGAGGAGAAGGAGAAATTCTGGTCGGACTTTGATGAAGTGATGCAGAGCATGCCTAGAAGTGAGAGAGTTGTCATTGGAGCAGACTTCAATGGACATGTTGGTGCAGGAAACAGAGGTGATGAGGAGGTGATGGGCAGGTTTGGTATCCAGGAGAGGAACGCAGAAGAACAGATGGTGGTTGACTTTGCAAAAAGGATGGAAATGGCTGTAGTGAATACTTTCTTCCAGAAGAGGCAGGAACATAGAGTGACCTATAAGAGTGGAGGTAGGAGCACACAGGTAGACTACATCTGGTGTAGACGGTGTAACCTGAAGGAGATCAGTGACTGTAAAGTAGTGGTAGGTGAGAGTGTAGCCAAACAGCATAGGATGGTGGTGTGTAGGATGACTCTGGTGGTGAGGAAGATGAAGAGGGCAAAGGCAGAGCAGAAGACAAAATGGTGGAAGCTGAAAAAGGAAGAGTGTTGCATGACTTTTAGGAAGGAGTTAAGACAGGCTCTGGGTGGTCAGGAGGTGCTTCCAGATGACTGGACAACTACAGCTAATGTGATCAGGGAGACAGGTAGGAGAGTACTTGGTGTGTCATCTGGAAGGAAAGTAGATAAGGAGACTTGGTGGTGGAATGAGGAGGTACAGGAGTGTATACAGAGAAAGAGGTTAGCTAAGAGGAAGTGGGACCCTGAGAGGACTGAGGAGAGTAGACAGGAGTACAGGGAGATGCAGCGTAAGGTGAAGGTAGAGGTAGCAAAGGCCAAACAAGAAGCTTATGATGACTTGTATGCTAGGTTGGACAGTAAGGAGGGAGAGACTGATCTATACCGGTTGGCAAGACAGAGAGACAGAGATGGGAAGGACGTGCAGCAGGTTAGGGTGATTAAGGATAGGGATGGAAGTCTATTGACAGGTGCCAGTAGTGTGATGGGAAGATGGAAAGAGTACTTTGAAGAGTTGATGAACGTGGAAAATGAGAGAGAACAAAGACTAGAAGAGGTGACTGTTGTGGACCAGGAAGTAGCAAAGATTAGTCAGGATGAAGTGAGGAGGGCATTGAAGAGGATGAAGAGTGGAAAGGCAGTCGGTCCTGATGATATACCTGTAGAGGTTTGGAAGTGTCTAGGAGAGGTGGCAGTAGAGTTTCTGACTGGGTTGTTCAACAGGATCTTAGATGGTGAGAAGATGCCTGAGGAATGGAGGAGAAGTGTGCTGGTGCCCATTTTTAAGAACAAGGGAGATGTGCAGAGTTGTGGCAACTACAGAGGAATAAAGCTGATGAGCCATACAATGAAGTTATGGGAGAGAGTAGTGGAAGCTAGACTAAGGGCAGAAGTGAGCATTTGTGAGCAGCAGTATGGTTTCATGCCAAAAAAGAGTACTACAGATGCAGTATTTGCTCTGAGGATGTTGATAGAGAAGTACAGAGAAGGCCAGAGGGAGCTGCATTGTGTTTTTGTAGATCTGGAGAAAGCTGATGACAGGGTGTCCAGAGAGGAACTGTGGTATTGTATGAGGAAGTCTGGAGTGGCAGAGAAGTATGTTAGAGCGGTGCAGGACATGTATGAGGACTGTAAGACAGTGGTGAGGTGTGTGTAGGTGTGACAGAGGAGTTCAAGGTGGAGGTGGGACTGCATCAGGGATCAGCTCTGAGCCCCTTCTTGTTGCTATGGTGATGGACAGGCTGACAGACGAGGTTAGACAGGAATCTCCATGGACTATGATGTTTGCAGATGACATTGTGATCTGTAGTGAGAGCAGGGAACAGGTGGAGGAGAAGCTAGAGAGGTGGAGGTTTGTCCTGGAAAGGAGAGGAATGAAGGTTAGCCGCAGTAAGACAGAGTACATGTGTGTGAATGAGAGGGACCCAAGTGGAAGAGTGAGGTTAGAGGGAGAAGAGATCAAGAAGGTGGAGGATTTGAAGTACTTAGGGTCAACAGTCCAGAGCAATGGAGAGTGTGGAAAAGAGGTGAAGAAGCGTGTCCAGGCAGGATGGAACGGGTGGAGGAAAGTGTCAGGTGTGATGTGTGATAGAAGAGTTTCAGCTAAAATGAAAGGAAAGGTGTACAAAACTGTGGTGAGACCAGCGATGTTGTTTGGTCTAGAGACAGTGTCCCTGAGGAAAAGACAGGAGACAGAGCTGGAGGTAGCAGAGATGAAGATGCTGAGGTTCTCTCTGGGAGTGACCAGGATGGATAGGATCAGGAATGAGTACATCAGAGGGACAGCACATGTTAGAGGTTCTGGAGATAAAGTCAGAGAGGCCAGACTGAGATGGTTTGGACATGTCCAGAGGAGAGATAGTGAATATATTGGTAGAAGGATGCTGAGTTCTGAACTGCCAGGCAGGAGGCCTAGAGGAAGACCAAAGAGGAGGTTTATGGATGTAATGAGGGAAGACATGAAGATAGTTGGTGTGAGAGAAGAGGATTCAAAGGACAGGGCTAGATGGAGGAAATTGATTCGCTGTGGCGACCCCTGAAGGGAAAAGCCGAAAGGAAAAGAAGAAGAAGAAGAAGTGTATTTAAAGCTTGCGTCTCCCAGAGACGCACGCTGTCTGAAGATCGTGGGTCCCTGTCAGAAAATGTGTGCTAAAGACACAAGAACACACGCCAACGAGAACTCTATAAATGTGGGACAAATGACCTACTGCAGTGATACACTGTACTGTATTATCACACCATCACTGAATGCATTAAACACATGTGGAAACATTTTAAAACCTGCTTCTCAAAATGTGCAAAAATAATTTGTACAAAAACTAAACTTTATGAACTAAACTTTATGAAACACATTTAAGACACTTGGAATTCATCACATTTCTACTGGTAACATATTGTGCACCATGTTGAGCATCCCTGACTTATTATTCACTAGAAGGGGTTTTAAAAATCTAATATACAGTACGTGTGTGTGTGGCTGCGGTTCACACAGCGGCCACTAGAGGGGGCGAGCCTACAGGCTGCTCCGTCCACCTCACTGGTGTGTTCTAATCCAGGTGTGTGTCGGGCACACAGGCTGTCCGACACACACACACACACACACACACACACACACACACACACACACACACACACACACACACACACACACACACACACACACACACACACACATCAGAATGACAGAGATTTTAAATATATTTCATGACTGGCTGGAATGTGTGTTTTTGTGAGTCATGGGGCTTGATCCACTCCTGCAGTACAAAAATACTTGTGGTTGTGTGTTTACACTGAAGTGATAACCAGGGGAGGGGTGGGTGGGGGTGGGGGGGTCAGAAGACGTGGGTGAGAGAGTGAGGAGAGGTGAGGCAGGGGGGGCAGAGGGTTTGCTCACTTCAACAGGAATGCAGCTTGTGTCATCTCAGTGACACACCATAATAGCAATACACACACACACACACACACACACACACACACACACACACACACACACTCACACACGTCATACTACCATTTTGAACTGTTGCAGCCAGACTGACTCCTGCTTGTATTTCCTGCAGCCATCAGGTCCGTCAGTGGGATTACCAGCTGAACGGTGTTTTAATCCAGCAGTAAACACTGAGACGTGAGATTAAACACGACATAACGGTGATTCAACACCAGAGACACTCACAACGCTCTTTGGTTTGGGGAAGTGTGTTCAGTCGCTCCTCCTGCTCCCATCATCATCATCATCATCATCATCATCATCATCATCATCTGTTTGTTTAGAGTGGAGGTGTCAGGGGCGGGGCTACCAGCTCAGGTGTGTGCTATGAAACGTGATGTTGGCCCGTTTAATCCGGCGTCAGCAGAACTACAGGCTCACATAATCCAGAGAAAACAAGTGAAAACTGAACGACCATTCATTTTCTTCAGAACATCAACAGTGAAGAATACTCAGATGGAAGGACTAACATCTCCTTATATGGTCTGCTTCCTGTTTGTCACACTTCTCTACAGCCATCCTGTTGGCTTTGAAAAGTAAAACCCACAAGATTTACAGTATTTTCTGCACTATAAGGCGCGCCTAAAAGACTCTAATTGTTTTATAATCCAGTGGGTTTTATAATCCAGTGGGTTTTATAATCCAGTGGGTTTTATAATCCAGTGGGTTTTATAATCCAGTCACTTTATAGTGCAGAAAACACTGTCCTCCTTATTAACACTCCTCTTAGCCGAGCCTACGTTCTCCTTTCTGATGACATATCGGTGACCTTCTATTTCCGGGGGGGGGGGGGTGATTTAAATACCCCAGATGGACGAGGGCGGGGCTGAAATATAAGCAGCAGCGTTTTCGATAAATGCCAGGCGATGGAGGTGGGTTTGAGGGGTAACCGAGTGATATCCACCGTTTCCTCTCTGCCTCCGCCCCGTCAGGCCTCCGGCATGGGGGGGCTGGGGGGGCTGGGGGTGGGAGGGGTCCACTGATGGCTCAGGAGGAGGAAGAGTCTCCGTATCGACCCCCGCAGATGGAATCCTGCTGGGCCACTAGAGCTGCTCAACCACAGCTCAATACTAGAGAGGGTGTGTGTGTGTGTGTGTGTGTGTGTGTGTGTGTGTGTGTGTGTGTGTGTGTGTGTGTGTGTGTGTGTGTGTGTGTGTGTGTGTGTGTGTGTGTGTGCACATCAAGTCAAAGCAAAGGGTCTGATGCCGATCAATACTAATGATATATTAATGCTTTCAGTGCCGGCTCATCGTTCACCACCAAATCTTTCTGCTGAACACTTGTAAAAGCATGTGTGTGTGTGTGTGTGTGTGTGTGTGTGTGTGTGTGTGTGTGTGTGTGTGTGTGTATGAGTGTGTGTAACACTAGAAGTATTTTACTCTCTTTTTGTCAAAAGTCTCTTTTAGTCTGTTTATAACGTTCCAAAGTCATTTCTTTCTCGTTTCATTCTCACGTTTGGTTTCATATCAGATCTATTGGATGTTTATCTGCTGGAAACGGGTCGGATGTTCTGGGTCGGATGTTCTGGGTCGGATGTTCCGGGTCGGATGTTCCGGGTCGGAATAACAGTGTTAGCTGGTGGCATCGTGTCCCTTTGTCTAGTCTTAGTCAGAGAAAGAAGTCTCACTAAATGAATTTACTTCTCTGTTACTGCCCGACAATAAAGTAGGTTTCTGTGTGTGTGTGTGTGTGTGTGTGTGTGTGTGTGTGTGTGTGTGTGTGTGTGTGTGTGTGTATCTATGGCTCCTCCATCCATCATCCTGACAGGTGCCTTCTGACCTTCAGAATCACTGATTTGGAGGAAAAACGTTGACTTTATTCCAACAGACGGTCTGATGGACGGAGGAGGAAACAGCCGAGTCAGCACTTCTCTACGGACCCACTGGTCCTGAAGCCGACGTCACGTTCCCCTACAGGAAACCAGTCAAACCAGAGCACGGTTTGATCTCCAACGCGAGAGTGTCCAGGAATATAATTCACATGTCTGATGCAACAACACAGCGGATGCGTTGCTAAGGCAACAGATGGCTCTTGACTGAAACTATATCCAGCGTCTGCTTCCTGTCCTGATGGATTTATTCCTCAATGAAGCTCCAAACAGCCAAACACAACCCAGAAGAACAACACAACATTCTGCTGACACGCCGATACAGAAACACCCGAGTCACGAGAGCCTCGGCCCCCCAGACACAGTGTTCTTCAAAGTAAGAGAACTAAAGTATTAATTAAGGGTGAAGCAGGACCTGTCTGAGTTCAGGGGTCAAACTATGGAAGGGATTTCATGATGAAATGGTGCAGCTCCAATGAAGAAAAATAATTAAAAATGATTAAAATAATCAGAATGAATAAATAATAAATAAAACAAATAAAAAATTATTATTTTTAAAAATAATAAAAAATTTAAATTAAAATGTAAAATAATTATGAAGTGTAAATTAACTACCATTCTACATAACTGCGGATTGCATGTTACATGTTTTTGATTTTGATTTAATTTAATTTTTTTACATTTTATTTACAAATAATTAAAAATAAAAAAATAAAATAATAATGACGTGTAAATTAACTACAATTCTACATAACTGAGTATTACATGTAAAATATTTTTAATTTAATTTTTTAAATTTTAGTTAATAATAATTAATAATAAAAATGTAAAATAGTTATGAATTTTAAATTAACTACCATTCTACATGTTAAACATGTTTTTGAAAAGCCTTCAGCCTCTTCCTCTGTCAGTGAATCTCTGCTGTGATTTTAGAGCAGTAATGTCTATAAATCAAATTATTCCCACACGTTCATATTCATGTCAGCTGCTAAACAGTGATGTTAGCGTGGTCTAGTCTAGCAGTCAACTCATCACAGACAAACTGAAACATGAAGCAAGAAACGTAACTGTCACTATTGATACCCCCTTGTCCTGGCGTGTGCTAACACCATCATTTTGCATTTGTTCCCTCGTCCGTCTCCTATCCAGAGAACATCACTCATCTCCAGATCTTTACACCCGTCAAGGTTTTAGCCATTCAAAAAAAATCATGAGTTGTTTTTTTTTTGAATCCGTAGGAAACCAGTGTGACTATGAGCTGAAAGCAGATGTAGCCGATAGTGTTTGGCATTAAATCTAGCGTTCAGAGGGGCTTCAGTCGCTTCAGCTGCTTCAGACACAAGTTCTGTGTTCCTGCTGGAGCCTCAGGGTAGGAGCATGAGATCAGTGGCGTGAAAGACGACCTTCAACAAACCACTGGCTTTCTTTTTTCCCTGTTGGTTTTTCTCATGTCTGCTTCCCGTGTGAGACTCTCAGTCTCTCAGAAGCTTTGAGTCCCATCATAGAAACCTGCTGGGGGCGTCTAACCTCTGAGATACCCCACCTGGAATGGTGTAACTAGACCTGAACACATCAACATGCTTCCTACTTTGGATTCTTCTCCGTCGTCACCTTCTACTGCTGTGACGGCTCTGCTACGCTGCTTCTAGCGTGTCCTCGACACATTAGCGTCTGTTGGCTGCTTCTCTTTCACTCCGGACACCTCCGCTCAGAGATGTGTCGGCTAAACAGCCCAGAGGTACGTTTGTCCTTCTGCTGGAAAAACCCACGACCTTCTGTGTGCTTTGACCTACGACTAAACCACCAACAGTCCACCGTCCGCTCCCCGGTCTGGGTGCGGTTCCCTTTCTCTTGGTGGGTTCCCTGAGCCAGAGAAGGTCTGATCCGCTTCATAGTACAGAAATGACTGTGTTTATTTGTTTTCTTTCCGATCTGACGGTTCTGAATGATGGATTCTCTCCTCCACGTCTGTCTCTGAGTCACTCTGACGCTGGTGGAGATGCTTGCCTCGGTCACATGACTACCTTCTTAAAGGGGCCGCTCCGGTCGCTAACACAGAATACATTAGCGCTAAACTGAAACTCCCGAGCTAGGAGAACCAACAAGAAACAAACGGTGTGACGTGACGAGGACGCTGCTAATAAAGTTGATACAAACCGGATTCACCTTTATTATTATGTTTAGGAAAAAACAGTTTTTGTGCTGGTCGTACTTTATTTTGTTGTATTTATGGTCCACACCTCAACGCAGCTCTGTGAGAATACTTGATGTTAAACCGTTGATGTTAAAGGTTGGTGATGACTGGTGTGTGTCACAGGATAAAAGACGTCAGCACTGCAAGCATTTGAAGACACGCACACACACACACACACACGCACACGCACACACACACACACACACACACACGCACACACACACACCTGCTTTTGGTCAAAAACACACAATGGAATAACACAAAATACACACATTCAACAGTGAACACACACACACACACAAATGTGCACACACATACACACACGCACGCACACACGCACGCACACACACACACACACACACACACACACAAATGTGCACACACATACACACACACACACACGCACACACACACACACACACACACACACACACACACACACACACACAATGTGCACACACATACACACACACACACACGCACACACACACACACACACACACACACACACACACACACACACACACACACACACACACACACACACACACACAGGTTTAGTGCATGTCAGTGGTAGGTGATGGGCGGTGGACACAGACCCTGTTCTCTCTGCTGGCTGTCTGTCTGTCTGTCATCAGTCCCAGATTTTAGAAACCACAGGGTCCTAAAAAATAAACAATTTGGGGTTCATTCGACGGGCATCGACTGAGGAAGGATGCCATGGATCTCCCAAAGCCTTGTGGGAAAGTGAGTTTTTTTTTAAAGCAGTAAAATAGAGAACACATTTGTGAATTGTGCCGATGTGAGACATCTGAGCGCCACAGATCTGTACACAACGATCATTCCACTGGAACAAAGACAATATGAGAGCAAATTGGATTTGAAATTCTCAATTTTGTTATGATAATCAGTTAAACAAATTAATTTTTCTGCAGCACAAAGTTAACTACTTTCCCTTCTGAGGCTTTCAGGTCACCTGACAAAACGGAATCAGTCATCCAATAGTTCAATAATATCAAATCAAAAATCAATTATTAGTTTAAAATGTCATCTAACTGATCATGCACTAAACCTATGATTAAACTGATGTAACAATTCAATAAAAAATAATTAAAGCACACAAGCACACAACACACAACCCTAAGTCAGCCCCGGCACTAAGCAAAGAAAGTCCTCATGGAAATGAGACTGTCGCTAAAATAAAGTGGCTTTGCTCCTCAATATTGACTTAACAATACAGAAAATGTAGGACAAGTACAGGACACATTAAAATGAGCTTAACCTTTAAATACTAAATCATTTTCTGAACTGTTTGAGGTGAGTTTATGCATCCTGTACAGTTTTAATAGTTTGATTTGTTAGCCTGATGCTAACTAGCCGGGTAACTCTAGCCTTACAAAGCCAGAATACACATTTAAGATTGAGGAATTATTTTAAACAATGAAGTGACCAATAAGCAGTAATTAAGACCAAACACGACCCATCCAGTCAGCTGCAGGACTGTTCCAAACTGGAGAACAGCATGGCACTGGTTCTAAAAACATTTCAAAATTATTTGCTGAATAAATCATGAGCCAAAAAAGTTGTGCGGTTTTTAAACTGTCCATTACATTTTATTTACAGTGGTTGCTTAGCAAAGTAGTTTAATAGCAGCTGAAAATCTAGTTTTTGCTGTCCTCCAGCGATGCACCAATGCACCAAGGGTGTGGTTAGTGAGTCATGTGTTTACAGGTGCAATGGAGCACACGTCTCACCACAACTATTAATAAAGATGGTTGTGGTCAGAGGTACAACGGGCTCACGGTGGGACAGGGTTCCCCTACGGTTCCTCTGTTCTCCAGAGCACACACCTAGCTGAGCCGTCCTGTCCGTGTTCAGGTCGGCTCCTTGTGCAAACTCAAAACTCACGAGCGGTGAGCTGGCTTTGGAAGGCAGAGAGGGATCGGTCCCGTTACAGCTGGAGCTACGCTACACAAAAACAGACAGACGGGAATCAGTCCTCCACCCTCTCACCTCCAGATCCTCTCTGTGTGATCGGTCTCTGTCCTCAAAGTCTCTGGTCCGACGCCGAGCCTCTTCAAACGCCGCCTGGGCCAGAGCGTCCTCGTGCTGCACACACACACACACACACACACACACACACACACACACACACACACACACACACACACACACACACACACACACACCAGAGACAGGCGTGAAGCGTGTCTTCATCACCCAGAGAAAGTTACTGATGCTGGGGTCGCAGCCCCCCACAGGTCCACTACAATCAGGTTCATGATGGACCAGTTCAAAAAGTGTCAACACAACAGAACCAAGGCATCAAATCTGCCTACATTACCCAAGATGCAATGTGGTTACAGGCAGAGAATCAGGTGTTTTTGGTAGTGGGCTGTAATGTCACCTGACCGTTAGTCACCTGACCGTTAGTCACCTGACCGTTAGTCACCTGACCGTTAGTCACCTGACTGCACTGGACGGAAATGAAAGCCACATTTTGTGGAGTGAACAGGAACCGAAATGAGAAGCGAACATTTGTGATGACGCTGTGGTACCTGCGCTCGCTCGTCGTCGTACTCCAGGTACCCCATCCCATCCAGCCTCTGCAGGTCAATCCAGCCTCTCCACATCACACACACCCCATTCAGGATCATAGGAGCCTTTAGATAGACCTAAGGGGGAGGGGCAGGGTGAGGGGGTAAAGAGAGAGAGAGAGGGGTACACCTTAAGTCTTGGTTCTAATGGAGGTTTGTGTCTGTTGAAGGCAGTTTGACTGTTGGTGCTCTCCACTGTTCTTGTTCATGGGGGGTTATTGGGTCCCTGCTGAATATAGAATGGGTCTAGACCTGCTCATATTCATACAGCATCACCAGACCATAGCATTACAGTATCTTCTGGACTATAAGGCGCACCTTCAATGACTGGCCTAGTTTAAAACGTGTTTCATATAGAAGGTGCACTGGATTATAAGGTGCAATGTCCGTTTTTTAAGAAAGTTAAAGGTTTTAGGTGCGGAAAATAGTGTATTAACAGCACCACAACAGAGAGTTCACTTTGTTAGCAATTAGACGTGTTCCAGGGATCACATGACCGAAGCCGAGCAGGACAGCTACAACCATCATCTGTTGTCTGACTCAGACAATCATCTGTCTGTGATTCACTGAATTATAATATATTATCTGTCAACAACCACATCTATGCAGATTCAGGTTTGTCACCTTTTCTTTTAAGAACAGTTCATGTTTGAGAAGAGACAACAATGATAGTCTTTAAGTATAATTCTGTAATTTTTGAATATTTGATTTCACTTTTAGCCGTTTGTTTTTCCTTTGTTAATTGTCTACCTGCTTGTTTCTGTTGATTTAAACATCAGTCCCATTAAACGAGCGACCCAGCGTTGTACTTATCGGGGTTATACTACTGCAGCCATCTTATGAATCTCTATTGAATGAAACTGTTTTCAGGATTGATTACTTTACATGTTCCACCTTTCAGAAGTTGAATCCTTTCTACTCCTAGAGAATAATTACTGAAATGTTTGCAAGAATAAACCTCACAGAAAAAGGAGCCTTACTTTGGGTTAATTTGGACTAACTTTGTAATTCATTACGCAGACATCTGCTGATTTCAGTTCCTCTACACTCTGCTAGCCTCTTTCAGATCATATCTTCATGCATATCTGGGTTCCCCATCGATCCACAATGCTTTATTTTTGTCTGACTGTGACATGTTGATCACACAGAACTCAGTAAATAACTTCAGGGCTTTTTCCACCTCATTTAATGCTCATGCTTCTTTCTACTCCTCACTAACCCCAAGGCAAAACATCTTTTAACGCCAAACGACCTCTAATTCTAGATGAGGGTGGGCAAACGTTTGACTGGTGGGGCACACTGAGGTGGTCAGCTGAGGAGCAGACGGTGGAGTGTTGATTTGTACGAATGCAGATGACAAGTAAAAACCATTACATAAAGATAAAAGGGCCGCAAAACATATGAAAGACATAAAAACTAGTTTATATTAGTTGATATAGTCTAAACTTGTTTGGTGGCCGGATTACAAATCGTAATGGGCTGTTGATGGCCCAGGGACCATAGTTTGCTCATGTCTGTTAAGCCCTGTTTAGGTCATACAATACATTCAACTATTTGTATTGCCTTGGTAGAAGGATGCTGAGTTCTGAACTGCCAGGCAGGAGGACTAGAGGAAGACCAAAGAGGAGGTTTATGGATGTAGTGAAAGAGGACATGAAGGTAGTTGGTGTGAGAGAAGAGGATGCAGAAGACAGGGTTAGATGGAGGACACTGATTGGCTGTGGAGACCCCTGAAGGGGTGATAGAGGGAGTCCAGAGGCCAGCCCCTTTAAACGAAGCATCTGGACCAGAAGTGATTTTATCAATATTCAATCAAGGATATTGTGGACCACTGATCAGACATTTCCGTGTACATCTGGCAGCAGAATGACAGGAAATATAAAAAAGCATAATGTATGAGTGTTAGCGTTAGCCTGGTGTCTTCACACTAAACATCCCACATCTCTCATGGGTCCAGTCGACTCAAAGGAGGTTTCTTCCTCCTTTGAGTCGACTTCCTGTTTCAGCTGACATTGTTAGAGAGAACAGAGATGTGTAGTTGTTATGTGTGTGTGTTGTGTGTGTGTGTTGTGTGGAGTGGTCACATGACCGACAGTGTGTGATGTCACTGAGCTGTCAGATTTATCCCCTGTCTCATCTTCTTTGGAGATTTCTCGTAGGTTTTCTCATCAACCCTACGTTGGGCTGATTCTCTCGGGTCCTGCTGAGGTGTTCTGACCTCAGAGGGTCCAAACCTTCATCACCTCCTCCTCTACCTCCTCAGCAGACAACACAGACCAGCGTTTAGCAGCTAAAGAGCTGATAGTTCCATCACAGACAGAGAACCGTTGCATCTACTCTGCTGTAAACCACATCAACCCGACATGTCGTCAGATTATCGTCTGGTGTGATTTCCTGATTAATCTCACTGTTAATCTAATAATGATCGGAGTTTCATTTTGCTTTGGATTCATTGGGACAAACCACGAGACTGGAAACTGAAACACAGACTGTTTTTCCCAGGGTGCAAAGTTGTGCGGTGATATTTTTATCCCGGCAGAGAGGCCTTTAGGTAACAAACCAACAAATCAAACACCCCCCCGAACACACAAAGGACTGGACTTTTCTGTGTGACGGTGGGCGAGCTCCACGTTCCTGCATTTTAACTCAGGCTATTTTTGGACAGCCTCTTACAGGGACCTCTTTTACCACAGTTACCCACACTGCACCGGGGTTTCAGGGGAAACCGCACTCCAAGAGACTGTGGGTTTTTGTGTTTATTTTCATGTGAATGCAGCTCAGTGTGTGTGTGTGTGTGTGTGTGTGTGTGTGTGTGTGTGTGTGTGTGTGTGTGTGTGTGTGTGTGTGTGTGTGTGTGTGTGTGTGTGTGTGTGTGTGTGTGTGTGTGTGTGTGTGTGTGTCTGAGAGAGAGAGATGGCTTCCACATCTGTGGGGGTGCTTTTAAAAGAAAGCTTCATTTGGCTTGACAGGGAAATTTTGTGTGTGTGTGTGTGTGTGTGTGTGTGTGTGTGTGTGTGTGTGTGTAGGGAAAATATGTAGAAACGGCTCGACCACAGACTTCCTCTGAGAACCATGTCAACCCCCACATCCATTTACTAACACACACACACACACACACACACACACACACACACACACACACACACACACACACACACACACACACACACACACACACACACAGTGGATAAGTAAAGGAAGCAGGGCAAAACCAAGTGGAAATTCAGACTGTAACGTAGAGTCAGTGTGTTCCACAGACGTGGAGTGGACTTCTTTATAGCGACCCGTTTGCACGACGGTTTCTGATTGGACGCCTCAGCGGCGCATCAATGCTAATGGCTCCAACACATTTGTATGACAGCTGTAGTATTTTAACTCCCAATGTTCATGAGTACGTTCAAAACAGTACAAAAATACACAATTCAGATGTACGACAAGATTTTCAAGCAGCTTATATAAAATAAAGTGTAAATGTGCTATTACAGGTAGTCCTCAATATACAAACGGAACTGGAAAGTTGTAAGTTGAATTGTTTGTCATTTGTAAGTCATTATTTACTAAATTTCAATTTATAATCACCATTTGAGGTCATTTTAATGTCATTACTACTCAAAATACAAAAGCAATATACCCTAAGACTGACCAGAGACAATTACAGGACATAGAGAGGACTCCTGATGGAATAAAACACGGGTTCAGGATGTTGTCAGTTAGGTCGTTCTCGATTATATGGCAGTTTAAAAAAAGAAAAACACATAAAAATAAAAATCAATGTCATTTAATCCTTGAGAAGAAGAAGTAGAAAATACTTCAAGGAACTCTCCACCAAGTATTTAATAATGCTTTCAACCAATCAGCTGTTGATGCTGATGACCCACATCCGTGACATAAACCACGTATTATAAAGCGCTGCAGCGAGAGAGGAGTTAGTTTGACCCTCCAGAGAACAAGAAGAGTCCTGTTGGGTTTGTCTGTCTGTTAAAACGCTTTGGAACGTCTGCTGGTGTGAATAACCTCTACACAAACAAGTTGATTGATTGATTGATTGATTGATTGATTATCAACGTGCCTCCGAAAAAGATGCAAAAGGTGGAGAAAAAGCAAATGACAACGAGTGTTTTCTAGAATGAAAAACAATCATAAGTTAATGAAGAAAAAGAGACAGATATTACTACAGGTATTACTACAGGTATAACTACAGATATTACTACAGGTATTACTACAGATATTACTACAGGTATTACTACTGGTATTACTACAGGTATAACTACAGGTATTACTACAGGTATTACTACAGGTATTACTACAGATATTACTACAGGTATTACTACAGGTATTACTACAGATATTACTACAGCTATTACTACAGATATTACTACAGGTATTACTACAGGTATTACTACAGATATTACTACAGATATTACTATAGATATTACTACAGATATTACTACAGGTATTACTACAGGTATTACTACAGATATTACTACTGCTATTACTACAGATATTACTACAGATATTACTACAGGTATTACTACAGGTATTACTACAGATATTACTACAGCTATTACTACAGATATTACTACAGATATTACTACAGGTATTACTACAGATATTACTACAGATATTACTACAGATATTACTACAGGTATTACTACAGATATTACTACAGATATTACTACAGATATTACTACAGGTATTACTACAGGTATTACTACAGATATTACTACAGATATTACTACAGATATTACTACAGGTATTACTACAGATATTACTACAGGTATTACTACAGATATTACTACAGGTATTACTACAGATATTACTACAGATATTACTACAGATATTACTACAGGTATTACTACAGATATTACTACAGGTATTACTACAGATATTACTACAGGTATTACTACAGATATTACTACAGGTATTACTACAGATATTACTACAGGTATTACTACAGATATTACTACAGGTATTACTACAGATATTACTACAGGTATTACTACAGATATTACTACAGATATTACTACAGGTATTACTACAGATATTACTACAGATATGACTACAGGTATTACTACAGATATTACTACAGATATTACTACAGGTATTACTACAGATATTACTACAGGTATTACTACAAATATTACTACAGATATTACTACAGGTATTACTACAAATATTACTACAGATATTACTACAGGTATTACTACAGATATTACTACAGGTATTACAACAGATATTACTACAGATATTACTACAGGTATTACTACAGATATTACTACAGATATTACTACAGGTATTACTACAGATATTACTACAGATATGACTACAGGTATTACTACAGATATTACTACAGATATTACTAAATGTGTGTGAAGGTTCTGTCACCTTGGTTCAGTCTCCACAGGAGAAAATATGAATTAAAGGAAAAGAAAACTATTGAGTTAAAAGCAAAAGTGAAAAAAACTGTATCATCTCTTTATTTATTTCTAAAACTGTTTTTGAATGACTACTAAGCTTTAACATTTTGATAAAACTAATATATAATTTTAATCTTTTTTTCCTTTTACCTAAACAGTAATGATGTCGTTATTAATAAAATCAGTAAAATTAGCAGTTTAGTTTTTATATTGTACTATTGACTAAACTCAATCCTTGTGTACGCTTCTACCGTATATTCTGTTATTACTTTCTGGATGCGTTAATGTCATGTTGGGATTCACACATTATCTTTGACGCGCATCCCGGGGATGCACTACTTTCTGGACGTAAACTCTCCTGATATACTGTCTGTGTATTAAGTTTCAATCTATAATTGGAAGAACGAACTGTCTGAGACG